>NW_026652286.1:17672929-17868909 GCF_009828535.3 Hylobates moloch
TTGCTTGAATCAGGGAGGCAGAGGTTGCAGTGAGCCGAGATCGTGCCACTGCACCCCAGCCTGGGCGACAGAGTGAGACTACATCTCACACACACACGCGCGCACACACACACACACACACACACGCACACACACAACTTGTCTAGAGTTTAGTCAAGCTGAATGTTAAGGCCAACTCATTCAGAGGATAAATGCAGGGAGAAGAGTTAGAAGCTATGGCAATAATCCACATGTGACGTTCTAAAGTCCAAAATGAAGGACTAACACCTGAACCAAGAAATTTTGTGAAAGGCCTTGAAATGAACGAAAAAGATTAGTAGGTGCTTTCAGCTGATAAAGTAGGTGTTTTCTAGTGAGCACTCTGCCAGTTTATTTGAATCTATGAGGTTTTTGTCTTTCATTGCCTGTGAGCTGTTTTCCAAGGATTTACAATGTAAGTTGTGGTTAACTGATTGCAATACAAATTAATCTTCTTTATAGACATGCAGATGAGATTTGTCTGCTGTGGGAACAATTCATTTTCCTTCCTCCTCTACTCACGTAGTAAACCAGTTTTATATCTACTTATAAATTATTTACATCTATTTATAAATTCATGTTAGCATTTCTTATTGCTTATATATGGGTGGTTCTTTGGAATAGCTTACTGGTTCCTTGTTAATTAAGAAGTTACAATATTTAACATGTGTTTGTTTAATTACATGAGAGTCTTAATTATATAGTTTTAAGAAACATTATTTAATATCTATAAGATAACAAAAGTATAAACGTAAGAGATTTAAAAGATAGAATCAATACAACCCAGTGAAAAATGTGAAGGTTAAGAAAAAGGAAAAAAAATGATGCTGTTGAATTTTGTATCGAGGGGCTTGGATGGATGATTTGTCGTAGATAGAAATAGGAGTAGCAGGAGGAAGAGAAGTTTGAGTGCCAAAGTGGGAGGAGAGGCATTCCTTCTTTTACAAGTATTGAGTTTGAGAGGAGGTTATAATATGCTGGTGAAAATGTCCAGCATTTGGACATGATGTGATTGGAGGTCCCATGGGAGATCAAGGCTAGCGGTATCATCTGGGAGTTGTCTTTACACGGGTGACCTACAGAGACGATGATATCCCTGAGGAAGAAAGTAACAAAAGGAGATGAGGGCAGAGCCTTGGGGATTACCCACATTTAGGGACAGGATGATAAGCTGAGGCAGCAGAACAAGATAGATTATAAATGGTGTTTACAGTTTTTCTCAGGAGTAGGAAACCCTTTAATCCTTTCCCTATTTCTTACGTGAGAATTTTATTCGTCTAAAACCTCCAAGCCTCTTTCTTTCTTCTTACTTCTTCTTTCTTCCTCTTTATTAACTCTCCTTTCTTCTTTCTATTCTGTCTTTTTTCTTTCTTCTTTCTTCTTCTTCGCTTCTTCTTCCTCTTCCTCTTCCTCTAATATTTTCTTCTTCTTCTTCTTCTTCTTCTTTCTTCTTCTTCTCTTTTTTTTTTTTTTTGAGATGGAGCATCACTCTGTTACCCAGGCTGGAGTGCAGTGGTGTGATCTCAGCTCACTGCAACCTCCGCCTCCCAGGCTCAAGCAATTCTCATACCTCAGCTTCCCTAGTAGCTGGGACTACAGGCGTGCACCATCATGCCTGGGTAATTTTTGTATTTTTAATAGAGGCAGGGTTTCGTCCTGTTGGCCAGGCTGGTCTCGAACTCCTGACCTCAAGTGATCCTCCTGCCTCGGCCTCCCAAAGTACTGGGATTACAGGCATCATACCCTTCCTTCTATCTATAAACCTTTTCTTCATTCATACATCCTGACTTCCCGCTTTCCAGGATTCATTTCTCTCTTCTGACAGTTCTGAGCCTGTCTGTCAAATAACTTGGAAT
Organism: Hylobates moloch; assembly: GCF_009828535.3. Classification (NCBI taxonomy): domain Eukaryota; kingdom Metazoa; phylum Chordata; class Mammalia; order Primates; family Hylobatidae; genus Hylobates; species Hylobates moloch. The sequence goes on from NW_026652286.1 coordinate 17,674,804, forward strand.
CTAGAAAATGTAGGTGTGACTTCCAGAGCTGCCATTTTAAGCTGTGCAACTAAGCACAAGTGAATTCAGTTCGCCGAGCATCCGTTTTCTCATATGACAAAAGCTGACCATGATACTTTCTCTATACAGTAATTGTGAGAAATAAGTAAGGTAACATAAGGCACTGCCAGGCACAGCACTTGGCATATAGTAAATGCTCTTTGAATCTAAGTATGAATTGCCAGATAGGCTCCCCTATAATGGCATGATTCATTTGTAACTTTTGCCCACAACTGAAAGATTTACAATTACACCCCATTTATTGGGGAAAGAGCTATTTATCACAATGAAGTATTGTGCTTTTTGAATTCCAAGAGAATTAACCTTCCTCTAAATTCCACTTCCTTATTTCATCGCCTTTTCTCTTTTTGGCTTTTAGTGTATGAAGGAAATTTTTTTTCTTGCTTATGTCTCATTTCATGATAGGCTGTGGTAAGTTTATAAGCACAGACCACAAAAATATCAGGAAAATATGAAACTGTAAAACTAAGGTTCAGTCAGGTTCAGAACATTGGTTTAATGTGAATCTTTGTATCTTTTCTCCATGGAAATTTCATATTGCAAGGAGTAGATAAGTGGCTTGCTATAAGAGTTTAGGAGTGATTAGGTAATTTATTTTCTGCCTCTGTTGGCGCCTGCTTTTTGTGTTACATTTTATTCTAAACTTTTGTTAAATACATATTCATAATTGAAAGGTTTTATTGTCCATTATGTGCCTTTTATTAGCTATTGAGTTCACATGAAGTTTTCTCTAGGAATCAGCCTGAAAATAATGCTTCTTTATTTTTTATCTTCAAGGTACCCAACCCAATTGAAGGTGATAAAGAATGTCTGTGAGATTCTGTTAAATTTATATCCCTACTTCTATAGTTTCATAAAGATCAAACAGACTCCACACATTGGCAGCCACACAGACCAGAGACCAAATCAGATGCATATGTGAAGCTGCAATAAAAGAGAGCTTTACAGAAAGGAAATAAAGGCCTAGCAGGCATGGCTGGCTGACAGCTGAAGAAAGTGCTACTATCATTATTAAGGGGAAGCAAATATACTGCCAAGGTTCAGAGAACATAGTATCAAACATTGCATATGGACACAAAGCTGGGTGACTCGTTCTTTTGCTCTTATTGTAAATGGGAGAGCCAAGTGCCTATTCAGAAAATCTGTTGACAACAAGATATAATCTAAAACACTTTAATAGTTGTTGAGATTTGTCAGATTCTTTGTGCAAGAACTGTGCTGAGTAACCCAGCATCTATTGTCTAATCCTACTTTTTAACCATCCAGTTACTTTACTTACGAACAATTTTTTCCAGCTAGGGTGCAACATTGAAGGAAAGCAGTGCAGTCATTAGAAATAGGTTATGTCATCATTGAGATTAAAATTATGTGCTTTTAAAATTTTATTTCAGGTGTCTCTTTCATTATATTTTTAAGATACTAATGTAGTTTCACATTCCTCAGCTAGTGGCCTTGCTAAATCTTATAATGTATATTGATTACTTATAGATGGAGAGCAACTGAAGTTCCTAACTAAATCCACTCCTTTCTCCTTTCCCTCCTTTCTTCTCTCTTTCCTTCTCTCCTCCTTTCCCTCCTTTTATCTAGCAAATATTTACTGAACACTTACTAAGCTCTGGAAGTAGAGTAGTGAAAGCCCTTCTGCACTTAAAAACTTCTAGTCTAGGAAAATTAAACAAATAATGTGAGTATTCCAGATAATCATCAATGGCATGAACGTCGTGAAACAGGATGCTGTGATGGTGACTGGGCAGTGGGGGTCCTTTAGATTAGGCAGGCAGGAAAGGCCTGTGACATCTGCCTGTGACTTGAATGATAAGGAGGAGCCAGCCATGGAAAGAACTTAGGTCAGGCCTACCAGGCAGAAGGAACAGTAAGGACAGGGGTTCTGAGGGTGGATAGAGCTTGGTGTTTTTAATGAGCCAAAAGGCCATTGTGATTGGTCTCTGATAAGAGTGAAGATTGCTGAAGTCAGAGACTGAAGCATTGTCTTGTTACTTAGAACCTTGCGAGTCTCTGTCAGGAGGTTGGGTGTTGATCCCAGTACCAGGGAAATTCATCTAAATGTGGACTTGATATGATTAAAGTTTACAAAGGTAACTCTGACGTGAGGTGAGGGGAAAGAACTTAAGGAATTAGAGTAGAAGCAGAAAGGTGCTTTAAGGAGGCATTTAGAGTAATGTCAATAGAGATGATGGCCATTCAATTTGGGATGTTGTTTCTAAGGGAGAAGGGAGTAAAGGATGGTAGGTAAGAAACTAGCAATGCTCATTTTAGATAAGATAGTAGAAGACAAGTAAAAGGGCAGGATCTGATTTAAGAAGTGAGAAACAAAATAAACTAGGTTAATCTATATAATTTTTGGAGATTTTGGAGTGTTATGACAAGAATGAGATTTCCTTGTAAATATAAAAATCTACCTAGATCTCAGTTTCATTTTTCTTCAAATCGCTCACAGATGTCACAGCTGAGGCCAATGATGTTACCTTCCTCCTCCTGCTCTCTTCTCTACAACTCTTGCAGGCTCATCACCACTCCAGAGTCTAGGGAAACTCATAAGTTAGGAGAATTTAGGAAGATCCAGATCTGAGACTCAATGCTAAAGCACCCTTCTGATATATGAGGATCACATCGCCTTTAGAGACTTAGATTGACTGGTATTTAAAAATGAACTGTCACAAATTTATATTTTTTAATCATTAAAATTCTAAACACTCAGTATTTTGAGTTTGATACTGTTGTTCATTTTACTAATGAATGCTTCTTAGAATTTTATTGTGCCTGTAGTAGGGATTCATGTATAAATACTCCTTCTGACAGATAATTTCAAGAACATTTTAATGGAGGGCCTAAAACATGTATGGCATGACATTTAAGATAGAGGAAGGCAGAAATCAAAAGTGTTCTTTTTTCCTTTTAATTAGTGTTGGTAACCTCACTATCACAGCTCTCTAAAGTTAAGTTTGACTATATTTGTTATTCTTGAACATAGGTTCAACTTGACCGGCCAGCCAAGTATTTTCCAACAACCTTCCACATATTCCATTTACACTGAAGCTAATATTGCCCCCACATTTCAATATTATTGTGCTTACAGGAGCATGGCTGAGCTTATTTGATAACACCTCTTTAAATTCAGTTAATTAAATGGAAAAAATGTTAGTAAAAAAACGCTTGTTGCTATAGTAAAAAAGTTTATTTGACTGGAATCTTTTCTTCTTTTTGGACTGATTGTTTTGGCACTGTAAATCTGCCTTCCAAATTCACCTACAAACATGTTTCTGTGGAAACAGAGCCACAAATAGAAGCAGTGGTTATTGATTTTCCTTTGGGGCTACCACCTGGTTTCTGCAAAACTGTGGAGAGTGTGTGCCAATTTCCATGTGTATTTTATCTCCTCTTTTCTCTCCTTATTGCTCCTATACCCACATGAGTTTTAAAATAATCATTTATTATTTATCAAAAAGCCAGTAAACTGGCTGTGTCTTACTCATCTCAGGCTGCTATAACAAAATATTATAAACTGAATAACTTATAAATAACAGACCTTTATTTTCTCACAGTTCTGAAGGCTGGAAGTTTGAGATCAGGGTGTCAGCAGGATCAGGTTTTGGTGAGAGCCCATTTCTTCATTTGTAGACAGCCACCATATTTGTGCTGCATCCTCATGGCAGTAGGAGGAAGGGATGTCTCCAGGTCTTTTTAATAAGGATATTAATCCTATTTATGGGGCCTCTGCCCTTATAATCTAATTACCTTTTAAAAGCCCCATCTCCAAATGCCTTCACATTGGGGGTTAGGTTTCATTAAAATAATTTTAGGAAGATAAAAGCATCAAGTCTATAGCAAGCTGATACAACAAGGGCAGGGAGTCTGGACTTTAACTATTATTTGAGCCTTTTTGATTTGGTCCGCCTATAGCTGGTTTCTTCTGACTCTAGTTTTTAGGAAGCCCACTCAGGCTCAAGCTAACCCATCATCTTAGTCAGCCCCCAATGCCACATCAAAGCTGTTCTTCCTCATGTTCCCCAGTGTCCTCTAGCCTCTCCACAATACTAAGTTCCTTGTCCTTTCATCTGGGCCTTCCACCTGATATGGTTTGGCTGTGCTCCCACCCAAACCTCATCTTGAATTTCCATGTTTTGTGGGAGGGACCCAGTGGGAGGTAATTGAATCATGGGGGCAGGTTTTCCCATGCTGTTCTTGTGATAGTGAATAAGTCTTATGAGATCTGATGGTTTTTAAAACAGGGAGTTTCTCTGCACAAGCCCTCTTCTCTTGTCTGTCACCATGTGAGATGTGCCTTTTGCCTTCCGCCATGATTGTTAGGCTTCCCTAGCCACGTGGAACTGTGAGTTCTCTATTAAACCTCTTTCCTTTGTAAATTTCCCAGTCTCTGGTATGTCTTTATTAGCAGTGTGAAAATGGATTAAAACAGTAAACTGGTACCAGGAGTAGGGTACTACTGAAAGGATACTTGAAAATGTAGAAATGACTTTGGAACTGGGTAACAGGCAGAGGTTGGAACAGTTTGGAGGGCTCAGAAGAAGACAGGAAAATGTGGGAAAGTTTGGAACTCCCTATAGACTTGTTGAATGACTTTGACACAACTGCTGATAATGATATGGACAATGAAATCCAGGCTGAGGTGGTCTCTGATGGAGATGAGGAATTTGTTGGGAACTAGAGCAAAGGTGACTCTTGTTATGTTTTAGCAAAGAGACTGGTGGCATTTTGCCCCTGCCCTAGAGATTTGTGGAACTTTGAACTTGAGAGACATGACTTAGGGTATGTGGCGGAAGAAATTTCTAAGCAGCAAAGCATTCAAGAGGTGACTTGGGTGCTGTTAATGGCATTCAGTTTTAAAAGGGAAATAGAGCATAAAAGTTTAGAAAATTTGCAGCCTGACAATGTGATAGAAAAGAAAATCTAATTTTCTGAGGAGAAATTCAAGCTGGCTGCAGAAATTTGCGTAAGAAACAAGGAGCAGAATGTTAATCTCCAAGACAAGGGGAAAAATGTCTCCAGGACATGTTAGAGACCTTTGTGGCAGCCCCTCCCAACAGAGGCCCTTCTCTGTGTGTCTTTGCTGCGTTTCTCTTATAAGGATACATTTCATTGGCGTTAGAGGCCACCCAGGTGATCCAGAATGTGGAGATCCTCATCTTGAGATCTTTGATTACATCTGCAAAGAGCATTTTACCAAATAAAGTAATATTCACAGATTCAGAGGATTAGGACATGGACTTATCACTTGGGGGAGTGTAGTATCATCATTTAGTCTGCTACACATAGTAACTATCAAATAAACACTCTGAAGAAGAGTAGGTGTTAATAATAGGATGATAATAAGTACTTATTGGTAGGAAAATCAGAGCACATCACTGGCTCTCTTTATGTTTTCTTTCTTCTCTAAATTTATTTTATTTTAATTTTTTTAACTTTTACTTTACATTCGGGGTACACGTTAAGGTTTGTTACACAGGTAAACTCATGTCATAGGGGTTTGTTGTACAGATTATTTCATCACCCAGGAATTAAGCCCAGTACCCAATATTTATCTTTTCTGCCCTTCTTCCTCCTTCTACCCTCCATACTCAGGTAGGCCCCAGTGTCTGTTGTTTCCTTCTTTGTGTTCATAAGTTCTCATTATTTAGTTCCCAGTTATAAGTAAGAACATGTGGTGTTTGCTTTTCTGTTCCTGCATTAGTTTGCTGAAGATAATGGCCTCCAGGTCCATCCATGTTCCTGCAAAAGATATGAACTCATTCTTTTTTATGACTGCATAGGATTCCATGGTGTTTATGTACCACACCACTTTATCCAATATGTCATTGATGGGCATTTAGGTTGATTCCATGTCTTTGCTATTGTGAATAGTGCTGCAATGAACATGCACATGCATGATTTATATTCCTCTGGGTATATATGCAGTAATGGGATTGCAGGGTCGAATGGTAGTTCTGCTTTTACCTTAGTGGACTCTGTCATGCTACTTTCCCACATCAGTGACCTCCCTCTTGCTACTGTTGTGACATGAGAGACTCTTTTGAAATCTTTATATCACTCATTCCTTAAGGTTTAGCTAAAGTTTAACCTCCTCTATGAAGTCTACTATGATCAATACTGGTGATAATGAAAGCACCTAACATTTATCAAGAGCTTACTTGTCATAGTACAAGAAGCATTAATCTCTCTATTGATATCCCCACTGTTCTTCCTTCCTTTGACTTCCTATAACATTTGTATCTGTACCACCATAAATTCTATTTAATTATATATTCTCAGATGTAGTAATTATAGGTTATGTGTGTAGCCTATGTATAAATTCTTAATAATATATATTATTCATATAGTATTTTACTACCACCATTACTACTATGGTTAACTTTCATTAGAGTACTTAACATGGGCCAGGAGCTGAGCTAACTACAGGTGACCTTCAAACAATACAGGGCTTAGGGCTGCTGACCCCCACACAGTCGAATACATGTATATAACTTTTGACTCCCCCAAAACTTAACTACTAATTGCCCACTGTTGACCAGAAGCCTTACCAATAATATAGACAGTCAACATATATTTGGAATGTTATATGTGTTAAATATTGTATACCTACAAGAAAATAAGCTAGAGAAAAAATATTAAGAAAATCATAAAAAAGAGAAAATATATTTACTCTTCCTTAAGTGGAACTGGATTATCATAAAGGTTTTCATCCTCATCCTCTTCACATTGAGTAGGCTGAGGAGGAGGAGAAAGAAGAGGGGTTGGTCTTGCAGTCTTAGGGGTGGCAGAGGCAGAAGAGGTGGAAGAGGTGGAAGGGGAGGCAGGAGAAGCAAACAAACTCGTCCTATTATTGGAAAACATCACCATATAAGTGGACCCACGCAGTTCAAACCTGTGTTGTTCAAGGATCAACACTGTCCTTAAATTTTCTCTTTTAATCCTCAAAGCAGTTCTGCAATGTATATGCTTCCATTATTCTCACTCTTTAGATGAAGAAGCTGAAGTTTATAGTTGTTATTTGCCCATGGTCTACAAGTGACGGAATCAGAGTTGAGCTAAGGCCATCTAATTTTAGAGACCACACATTGTCTTAAATATTTGCTGCTATATCACATAAGGATTAGCCTTGTCTTCCTAACCATTTGGGTAGATTTGAAGCTTCTTAAGGCTACACCTCTGCTGTCCACAATTGCCTGTTTCGCTGAGTGTTTGGAATGAATGCAGGTTTTATCTTGTCTTATATTTTAATGTAGGGGATGATTTAAATGATTCCTTAGCCAAAGACTGTTTGTTTGATTTCCCTTAGAAAGCAGGTAATACCTCTTTGCAATGCAGAAGTAAATGGCTGAAAGACAGCTTAAAAGGACAAAAACTGCTTCTTCAATTTACCTTTGCCCACCTCCTCTTTTGTAAACTTTTCTTCATCACAGGTAGACAGTCAAGAAATTCAGCATAAATTATTTTCCTCCTTGATATTGTAAAGGTCATTAATTAGATAGCATTACTAGCATCAGTGGGAGACTGAGAACTGAAAAAGGTGTAGACTTAATATGTGACAAAGCACTCTAAAGTCCAAGTAGAGGAAGATAACTAACATGATTGTTAAGGAATTTATAGGCCTGCTTTATTTGCTATTCTTCAATAGCAAAACCTTTGCTCTCACGGAACCATGTCCACATAAACTCTGACCTGGTGAGATTTCCTTTCCATTCATTTCACTCATCCAAAGAAAAAGAAGATGGTAAGATTTAAAATACATATTTTTTTTTCAAACCATCCTCAGACAGTTGTCTTGGTAGGTAGTTTACATCAGATAGGGTAGAAAAAAGCAGAATTATGGATGTTAACACAGAGAAATACCACTTAGTTTTCTTTGAATTTTATTTTGTTAATATTCAGTTGGTTATTTTAACTTCCATTTACTCTGCAATAAAAAGATTTCTTTTGAAGAAACAAATTAAAAATTCCCCCATCTTAACGAACTGATGAAAATGTTTAGTTATGTTAAGAGTTATCAAAAATTTCTAATAAAATTACCAAACTAACCTGGCAAATAAAAAAGTGAGTCATTGTGTTATAAAAATGTTTACTTTGTCAAATAGATTTTAGGAATAGCAAAACAAAAAAAACAAAAAAAAAGGAATAGAACAATTATCTCCTTTCTTATGGCATTCATTTAGTTCTAACTGGTGATGATAATAGTATTGTTTATGACAGCTCACCAGCTTATGGTCTCGGAATTTTTCATCTTTACAGCATTTGACCTTCACAACAGCTTTATGGTGAAGCTACTGTTTTAATGCCCAATGAACTGATAAGAAAAATAAGAATCAGAGATTGTATGTTTTCCCAAAGTCATATAGCTAGTGAACAATAGTCAAGATTTGCTCCTAGGCAGTTAGAATATAGAAAGTGTACTGCGAAGTATGCTGCCCTCTCTAACAATTGCTAATACTTTGTTCTTTATCAACAAACATTTTATATAGTTGACAATGTGACAATGTTGAATTTTGAGTCCTTTGCTCCCAGAAAGCAGCAATGGGGAAGAAATCCTCCTACCCTATAAGGTTCACCCTGACTTGGTGTATTTCAAGCTAAGACCCACCTCCATCCTTCCTCATTACTCCAAAAACTCATGGATGGCTCTCTTTCTTGTCTGCCTTTAAAAAACCCCAGAACCCCTTCCTTTTCTTTGAGATGTTCCTCATTAATGAATATTCTCTCTACTGCAGTAGTCTAAATAAAATCACCTCTTTGGTACACTTGTCTTTCTCAGTTTAGTGCCGTAACCAGGATATGATCAGCCCTTGTCTTGGGAGTACCTGCTTACTCTTCTTAGGTAAGGCCTTTTGGAGCCCTTTGTGGTCCACTCCTGACTGGTGATCTGGGACTCAGGACCCAGTGACGATTCCGACTTCTGGTCCTGTGATGTGGGCTCTTGTCTACCAGTAGTGTGGTAATGATTTGATTTTGTTTCTTTTTTGAATATTCACTTGATTTGCAGTGCCCACTTATTTTGATTTTGTGGTCTGAGCATTTGCTGATCTCTGTAAAGAAATGAATGATTTACAGAGATCTTGTCTTTGTTGGGTGAAAGATGTTAGAACCTCTATTATGTTAGTCTTTTGTGCTTCCCTACATGTCTATTTTGAGGACAAATCAATCAAGAGCTTGTACCCACTGAGATGAGAATAGCTCTTTAACATGGACTAGTGAGTTTTGTATTTCTCTGTTTATGCTTGACCCATGACTGAATTTTAGAGTTCAGGCTATAAACTTTTTCTTTCTCTTTACACGTTTATGTCTGTATTTCAGAAAAGCTTTTACTTCTCGTTGTATGAGGGTATAATATTTTCCTGCTTCTAGATGGTTTTACCAAATTTGATTATAAAATCTCTTAAAGTTCTATTCTAATTGGCTTAGAGGTAAATTATTGCTCATAAATGGAATATTCCTAAAATTACCAGAAATTCTAAGACTTTCAGTGTGCTAAATTTTTAAAATGTCCTTCTAAAAACTAACTCAGAAAAGTTTTAAGGTTTCAAGCTCATATAATTTAGGCAAATCTTTACCAATGAGACATAAATATTTTTAGTTTAATAAAACAGCCATGTTTTATTTAACTTATCAATGTTAGCTATAATACTCATGTAGATTTTTATTTTACTTGGTTATGTTTTCCCTAAACTTTTACAGGTTTACTGGTAACTATGCTAATATTTCTTCTACTTAGTGTTTAAGTCATAAAAATATAAATGTGTATTTACCAAATTGAATAATTATTTGTATTTACCAATTGAATAAAACTTTGTTTCATTAGCAGTTATACTTTTTAGTATGCTAGCTTGAAGATAATTTCCAAAATCTTTAGGTAGCTTAAAACCTTGAATTGATAATAAATTGAGTTACTAATGGGCTATTCGTTAGATTCCTCGCTTATTTCTAAGTACCATCAAATATCAAAACAATTACTTATTATAGTTTTAAGTTTGTATGCTTTTTATTTTTACTTTTATATGCTATAAAGAAGCTATATATTTTTGGGCTTCTTAATGAACATGTTCATTTTCACCACTTTGAAGAGTTGTATTGTAAGGATATATATGGCTATAAAAAGGTATAAAAGACTTTTGGAAAAGGAATTTATTTGTCATAGCCAAAGCTGGCTAAAGTTTGATTTATTTATCGCCTTTTAAAAAAGAATATTCTATCAAAGATTATACTGTTGCAAAACTAGCATTTAGTTTTCTCCATTAAAGTAGCATTTTTAAAATTACTGGTCTGCTCTTCATAAGAGAAAATAAATGGTTATTCCTTAGCATCTGTGTAATCTACCTCAATAGCAAAGATTGTGTTTAGGACTTAACAGACTAACCTGTGGTTTATGATGACTTTATTATATCCTTGATTATTTAAGAAAATCATGGATTTTCACATTGACTATGAAAAGTAAGCAAGGCTGTGGACAATATCACCAAGAACATGCACATTCTAGCTGAAGAGCTTCAAGACACTTAACCAATGGTATTGCATAACCGTAAGATTTCCTCTAGCAACCTCTTAGAATCTGCTGCACTGATTACTCTGAGGTTCAATAACCGACTTTTTAGTGCCACCTATTTTACTAATATTTTCTCTTTTCCAGTTTAGGCATCACTTTTTTAAGATGCCTCACCTCAGACCTCTAAAACAACTGACCGGTTCAACTAGTTTTATAGTAACAATGCCAATAAGAACCATTGAGACTATTTCTTTAACCCTGCCTCACCCAACCTAGGATGCTTATTATTGCTTCTGAGTTGTTGAACGTTGAGTGAAGAATGACATTCGTTTGACCTGAACAAAAGGAAAAGACTGACAATGTTGGACTTTATCTGAGCTCTGTGTTCCCAGAAAAGAGCCATAAGAAGAAAAGCCACAAAGGACCACCCTGTTCTGCCATATTTCAAGTTAACGCCCACCTCCATCCTTCCTCGTATCATCTGTCCTATAACACCCATAGGATTCCAGGGTGAACACCTTATGTATCTGCCTCCATAAAACACCAGGCTCCTTCCTTTTCTTTGAGACTATCCTCATTAATGGATGCTTTTCATGTTGTAGTAGGCTAAATAAAATAATCTCCTCAATTCTCCTTTGCATTTTGTCTTTCATATAACTTATTTCATCCAATTCTCACAACAACCTTAGAAAGCAGGCATTATCATTATCATCTTGCAGATGAGAACACTACAGTTAGAAAACTTCAGAAAACTTAAGGTCATATAGCTAGTAATTGATGAATTTTTTTTCTGATTTTAGAGTCTGTGCTCTTAACCTATAATTTATATATCAACATAAATTAGTCACATCATTATGTTTTCATACATCACATTCAACTTAGTAATGAAATATTCAATAACTTCCTTAGAGTTGGAGAGAAGAGTATACTATATTGTTCTTTTAGCTTAAAACCAGAGCCACAGTCCACCATTTGATGAGCACTATCTTGAGCAGAAAATTAAATATATTATTAAATATATTATTAGTACTGGGACTCTGTTGAGCTAAATTTGAAGCACATGGCCGGGCCACTAAGTACATATACATTTGTGGTGGCAGAAGACCATATAAACTGGAGCTCCCTTGAATGATTGCACCAAATACTTTGCATGAGTCCTGGATAGAAAAACCCTCCCAGACGATCACATATCAAGCTAATTTTGTGCATATTGATCTTAAATCTTATTTAATATTATTTTAATTGTCTTGTAAAGGTTAGTATGTCACCCTGCTAAGAATCCTTAATACTCCTTACATTTTTCAGTAAGTATCTCGCTGCAAATTCTGAAACTTACATACATATTTCTGCAACAAAGAAGGCCATAGAGAACTTTTTAGCTTTAGTTTGTTCCTTTTGAAGAATTTTTTTGTCTCTGAATGAACCTAACAAATAGAACAAGCAATCAAGATATTACTTTGAAGAGTGGCCCTTAACATTTTTTTCAATGCAAGATTCTAAAATAATTGCTGGAATGCTCTGCCTCTCAGAAATGACTCTCTTGGTGCTTTTAACTAACACAGAAGAATATGCATACATGAAATTATTCTAAGATAAAAGCAATGGTTTGATATTGTCTTTAAAATATCTTTAATTAGGATCCAGTCAGTTTTATCATGCATTATTCAAATTATCTGCCTTTTAAGTGGAGGAAGATTTAGTACAGCTAATAAAATATCAGGAAAATATCATAATGTCTTAAAGAAACCTGCTGCTGTTTAGAAAACTGCAAGAACAATTCCCATCTGCAAATGGTTATTTATTACTTAGTTATTTTTAGATTTTATTTTTGGGTGCAACGTTCACAGTAGCCTCTAGGTGCATTTGCAGAGTTTAATAATTAGCTTTCCTAGTATAGCTTACACACAACATAGAAGACAACATAAACACAGGCTGCATTCACATACGTCAGCATATAAGTCACAAACAAACGAGTGAGGATACTTTTCATAGGGAGTTTATCACCCTATTGGATGATCTAACAATTCTTTAAAAGCCAATAAATTTAAGTATTTGACTGTAATCAATGAGCTACTTCTTTGTGCAGGGATTATGGTTGGTTTCTGGGCCATGCCTTGTGCCTATAAGTTTTTATGAGGCTATAAAATGTTTATGTTCTGAAAATGAAATTCTTAGCTCTGAATTACAGAAAAAAAACTGCACATAATTTCATTGTAACATTGTATACTAGTTTGCTGTAACTCAATTGTAAAATAGTTTACATAAACTCTTATATGGAATGTGTAAATTTTAAGCACACTAGATATGACCGTGGGAGGGTCTGTTATAAGTATGAGTACCAAGGGATTCCCAAGATTTTGAAGCAACTGGGCTTGTTGTTGTCAGAATTAATGCACTGGACTTGTGTTGGCTTCTGTTCAGAAAATTTCATCCCACCCACAGACCCAGATGACTGACTTTGATTTGGGACACAGGTGACTTGACCACTTAAGCTGGTAAACTGTGATTTGGGTGGCCTTGTTCAAACAGGTAAATCAATTAGATTCCTCCTTTTGGAAAGTTGAAAGTATGTGAAGGACTGTTGACCTGAAAGATCAAGTAACAATGACAAAGTCAGCCATTAGGGGCCCACATGCATGGGGATATGGGAAAAGCAGAGACTCAGAATTGAGAGAGAGGTAGAGACAGGGATGTGGGGTGGGGAATGGGGAGAGAGAGTGAGAGAAGCCTGGCTAATCATCTGTTTTTGTCTTTGAATCTTGCTTCCTCAGCTCTTTTCTGGACTCCTGTAAAATCTGAGTCTTCACCACTGTTGTATATACACTAGCTTGAATTGCTTTCCGTTCCTTGCTACCAAAAGAACCTTTAATAAAACAGAAGCTATAACACAATGCAGCCCATCTTGCCTTCCAGAGAACAGGCAGCACCAGACCAGTGAAAGGAATCATTAACCACATTTACAAATCAGGACACCTGGGGCTAGTAATCATCACTGCCTCTTAAGTAAATGTGAGTGGTATTCAGATGCAGAACTGTGAACACTCCCCTCTAACCCCAGGACTATCTCTCTAACCTCCTAGGGGTGCCCTCCTATCCATTTCCCCGCACTGAGAAGAGTGACTGAGCCTAGAATTAGGTACTAAGTGAAGGAAGGAGAGAGAGATGGGGTGTATTAGGTGGTGGTGTGGTAGAATTAAATTGTGCATTAGATGCTTTGTATTCACTGGGCTCCTTTTGGGAAAGCCTTTACTCTTTACTAACTTTTGAATCACTCTGCCTAATGCTTTTTCTTTTTTTCTGCCCCAGATCATCACAGAGCAAGCTTTCTTGTCATATAGTCCTCAGCTCAACTGTTACCTGAGTGAGACTTTCCTTAGCTACCCAAATAGAATTGAAACTCCCTTCCCTGATGGTGTATTATTTTCTGGGTAACATTTATTGTTGTCTGCAATTTCTTGTTTGTTTGAGAGTAAGGACCTTGTTTTCACTTATCACTACTGCTTAGTGCTTAGACTAATGCCTGAGACAAAGTAGATGCTCAGTAAAATTTTGTTGGCTGAGTGAAAAATGAATACTGTTAACATTCTGAATGTTCAAGCTAATGTAATATACAGCCATTTCACAAGAAAAACTGCCAAAAATTCCAAGTTGGTTGAGGAGTAAGTTTTAGATGATGAAGGCCTAATAAAATTTTAGTATCATGTTATCACACTGGTGGGTTGATTGCAAACCTATCAATTCCTTTAAAGAGAACCTATAAGAACCATTTATAGACAACACGTTCTTGAGTTTCAGATACCATTGCGAAGTTTGCTAGTCAAAACAGTCTATGTATCTATTACGCAGTTCTGACGGGGTCTTAGCTCAGGCTACAAAGACAAAATACAGGGTGATTATCCTTTATCTGAAATGCTGGAGACTAGAGGTGTTTCCAATTTTGGAATTTTTTGTTTTTTGGAATATCTGCATTACATTTACTGGTTGAACATTGCTAATCTGAAAATCCAAAATCTGAAATGTTCCATTGAGTACATCCTTTGAGTGCCATGTCAGTGTTCAAAAAGTTTTGAATTATGAAGCATTTTGGATTTTGGATTTTTGGATTTGGTCTACTCAACCAGTATCACAGTCTGAGTGGCTTAAACAACAGAAATCTATGTTCTTATAGTTCTGGGGGCTGAGAAGTACAAGATCAAGGTGCTGATATACTAGGTTTCATTTCAAGGCCTCTTCTCTAGGTTTTGAGGTGGCTGCTGTCTTGCTGTATACTCACATGAGATTTCTGTGTGCTTCCTGAAATGGTATCTCATAAGGATACTAGTCCCATCATGAGGGCTTCACCCTCAGGACCTCATCCAATCCCGATTACCTCCCAAAAGCCCCATCTCCAAATACCATAACATTGGGAATTAAGGCTTCAACATATGGATTTGGTGTGATCACAAGCATTCAGTCCATGACAGATGGTTATTGTTTTAAAATGATGTCCTATATTTATGTTGTATTTTTATGGTTGTAGAATTCTTTCCCATGCACTTTTTCGTATGATCCATATTCATGATTTTGTGAAATAGGACTGATGCTATAGTACTCATTTTTACAGACAAGAAAATTTAGGCCTACAAAGGTGAGTTGTCTTAGCCAGAGGCTCTGCAGCCAAGAGGCTGGAGAGAAAAACCTATAGCCCTAGGATCTGGTCTTTGCTCCAGGCCCTCAAGCAAGTCAAGAGCAATTGCTTTGGTCAAATGTTTACATAGCTCTTTTCAAGGGTTGCTATGAATAGTTAAAATTTCACTGTAAACTTACAAATTTAAAGTTATAAATTTACTTTCAAGTTTAAACCTATATATGAAGGAAGAAAATGTCTCTTTGCTAAAAACCATCCAAAGGAAATGGGTAGTGTTTGTACCCCCATATAGCCTTTGGAGATGACAGCCTAAAATCTCTGTGTTTATTCAGAACAAGAGCTGATATGTGAGACTAACTGAGAAATAAATTGGAGGAGCTTCAAGTGTACATAAAATCTGATGTGTGACATGCTGTTCTCCAGAGTCAATGATGAGAAACCGAAAGTTAGCATCCTTATGACACCCATACTCTCAGCTTTGTTTGTTTTAAATTTTTGTTTTAAAATATATCAGTTGGCTAATCCCTAAAATTTTGTTTCTATCTTTAGCCAGGAGTGGAAAAAAGTGAACAAGTTACAGAAATAATTTTGGGTAGATTTCCCAACTGATCTGTACCCTGTGGGAATTTCTTCCACATGAGAATATCCTTCCTACAAGTATGGTCCTTGTTTTGAAAAGCATGTGCTAGACAAGCTTTTTCTAACACTTAAACAAATCAAAAGGAATGCTGGTCTGATGAAGTAGTCCGGATGCTGGCAGCCTGTAGAAATGCATGTAAACATTGTTATGCTGGAGAACAGAGGCTCTCTGTGAGCTTTGGTGACGGCTGTCCTTGGGCAGTAGGTGAAAAGTGTTGATCAAAATCAAAATGGAAGTGGAAGGGGAGGAGTCAACTCTCAAGAGAAGACTCCAGCCTGACTTAATGTCATTGACTATATTTAAAGGGGCTGCCAATGATTTTGAAACACTTTTTTTTTTTTTTTTTTTTTTTTTTTTTGCAGGGGATATACCATGATCTCTAGTTTTTATAAAAAGGATCATGTTTAGACATCTGGGGAAAACTCTTTGACATGAACAATTACACGTTACTGCAAAAGGCATGGTGGTGGTAGTATCTGTAGAACTGAAACACCATCCCATACCCAAACCTTGTCTTGATTCACCTCTGCCCCAAGTTTGCTCCCGATTGGTGCCAGCAGATGAGGCTATGGATAATTTCTGTCTGCGCCAGGATTGGTACTTCACTTTCACTGAATCTCCACAACCACCCTATTTCCTAAGCACATATGAGGAAAACAAAGAGCTAAAAGGATGATTCTATCTGACAGAGTGGATCTCAACACCAGTGATGCACCACAGTATCAGTGTTAATAATGGGTTGTGTTGCAAAAACCGAGTTATTTCAATTAAAGAGGGGCATTTTTAAATAGACTTGCATTTAGAAAGCGAAATCTGAGATTATTTAAGGTTATGCCAATTCAATTTCACCCACTTGGCCTCTGAGATGCATTCATAAATGAAGGAGAAAGTGATATCATTGCAGCTAGGAGGCCCGGAAATGCCTGCAACTCAGTCTATTTAGTGAACGCTGCAGTTGCTAATCTGGGTTTGCTCAAGGGTGTATGTAGTGCATATAAACTACATCTGTCCTGTGTGTAAAGGTGGAAAGGGTTGAGAATCCTATCATGCAGTGTTTTTCATGGATCCTACTTTGAGCATGGCATATCAGAGTCCTCCCTCACTGCTTCCCTTTCCCATTTCATAGTGGATCCTCAGCTTATCTTTCTTTATTTTCACACATGCTATTGTTGTTCAGTGAGCTTTTGCCATGGGACTCCTTCTGCCCTGAGAACCTTTCTCTATAACTTCAATTAGGTGCCACTTCTTTCTGCCCCTTGTGTGACTTCTATCGGCATCTTACCACCCAAATGTGTTGACTTGTCTGGCTCTTGCCGTCTAGACCACAAGTGTCCACACAGGACAGGCAGCAGCTGTCTTAATCACCATTGTGCCTGGCACCGTGCTGCAATCAGAGAGTCAGAGAATGAGTAGTCAGTCTTTCTCTCCAGGGTTGATGTTCTGTTGCTGCTATGGTCTGAATGTGTTCTCTCTAAATTCTTCTGTTGAAATCCTAACCCCCAAAGTGATGGTATTAGGATATAAGATTTATGGTGAGGTGATTAAACCATGAGGGCTGAGCCCTTATGAATGGGATTAGTGCCCTTATAAAAGAGGCCCCAGAGAGCTGCCTTGCCTTTTCTACTTTGTAAGGACCTAGCAAGAAGGCGCCATCTATGAATCAGGAAATGGACTCTCACCAGACATTGAATCTGCTGATATCTTAATTTTGTACTTCCCAGCCTCCAGCTCTGTAAGAAATCAATTTATATTGTTTATAAGCTACCTAGTTTATGTTATTTTGTTATAGCAGCTGAAATGGAATAAAACACTAATTGTAGTAAGAAACAAATATGCTCTTCTGATATCTTAAGTTTTGACCAGTGCCGATATGCATAAGATAGATTAGGAAGTGGTGGTGAACAGTCATTGAAAAACCCAAGAAAAAACTAGCTGAGTGACTCACATTTTATAAGGAATGATGGGCTGCTCAAAATATCCCCATCCATAAATTTGGAAATGGGAGCATGGAACCAGCTCTCCAGGGCCTTCTCACCACCCCCACCCCCATCGCTTCAGAACTTGAAAAGTGAGATAGATAGTTGAGAGGCTGGGGTGAGCAGGTGAAAAAGCGAACTTCTAGTTCTCTCACAACACGTTCACTGAACTTTCTTGGCAAAGGGAAGCCTCTTCCATTATTCATTCACATTCTACTCTGGGTCAAGTACAACGCTAGTTGCTCAGGATATAATGTCTGTTCTCAGTGAAGTATCACAGGCATGTTTGGGGAGATAGAGGAGTAAACAGAACATTGCAATTCACTGTGGACCACAGTCCTCAAAGAGAACAAAAACATTTATAATGGGCCTAGCTTGTATCCCACAGGGCTTCCTATCGTGCTTTGTACAGAGACGATCTGCTGGCCTCTGCCACTTTCTATATAAGCAAAGGCTTCACAGTGTGATCTGGAACATTTGTACCACCACTGAGAGAATTCAAAGCCAGGGATACATTCTTTGTGGTAATAGGTGTGTTTGGTGGTGGAGAGCTTAAAGAATTTTGACTAGTTGATGACTAAGAAAGGCAAGAAAATAATTTTTTCCTCTTTATAGAAAAGAGGGGCTGGGCACAGTGGCTCATACCTGTAATCATGGTGGGCAGTTTGGGAGGCTGAGGTGGGAGGAGAACTTGAGGCCACTTTGAGACCAGCCTGGTCAGCATAGTGAGACCTTGTCTCTACAAAAACTAAAAATAAATAAATAAATAAATAAATAAACAAACAAACAAACATAACTAGGCATAGTGCCACATACCTGTAGTCCCAGCTACTCTGGAGGCTGAGGCAGGAGGATCACTTGAGCCCAGGAGTTAGTTTGAGGTTGCTGTGAGCTGTGATCATGCGACTGCACTCCAGCCTGGGTGACAGAGTGAGAGCCCATTTCAAAAGAAAATAAAAAGTAAACAAGGTTCGGGGACTAAGACAAGGTAGATTTTTATTGGTCTCAAGCAAAGAATCTTTTTACTACTGTTTATGGGTTCCTAGAAATTCCTAGGATGATTTCAAGGAGGTTTGCTTTATGAATTAATTATTTAAATGGGCAAAGAGGTAGGGGGGTGTGTGTGCATGCGGTGGGAGAAGGCTGGGAGGGGGCGTGCTCTTCCCAGTTGGTCCTAACCTATCTCCAGCTCCAGTTAGTTGTTTCTGTTCCATCCCAGCACCATGTGCCTGTGCATTCTCCATGGCAGCCGCTCCAACTCTTACTATTTTTCAGACATTGCTCTCCTTTCCTTGGGAATTCTTGCTTACTTCCTCCACACTAGATGCTGCTTTACTCTTTGCACAAAGGAGCAACATTCTCATACCTCCATCCTAACACAAATCCCCTTGCTTCATAATCTGTGTATGCATCTGTGACAGCCACTAGCTTGTATGAACAAATGGGCATAGACTGCCTCACTAGCACAGGGTCAGTCTACACTGCAGAGTCACATATGTAAGGCCTTGTTCTGCTACATAATTAGCTATGTAACCTTCGGGCAAGTTAGCTAATCATTGTAAGCCTTCATTTCCTTTTCTATAAAATAGTGGTTATAATAGTACCTACCACATAAAAAAGCATTTAGTTATGCAAATAAAATTACATAATATACATTCAAAGAACTTAGCACAGAGCCAGGTATGAGGCAGACACTCAGTTAATCTTACCTGCCTTGACCAAGTCCCCCTGAGAGTAGAGTTTTCCTCAGCAGCATTCCTGTTGCATTTTAGTAATTCAGATTACCGACACCTAAGAAATGCAAATATTAAAGTCCTCAGGCATTGAAAACTTTAAAATTATCTGGGATAGGAACAAACAGCAAAAGGGAAGCATAATTCATAAAGTTTAAACACGATTCAATTAAAATATCCAAGCTTCAATACAACTATCATCTTTAGTACGGCATTCCATCTCACTTTTCATCTCCCTGAAAGCATTGCATAGCTATACCGGATTGATCTCATAAACTGCTTTTGGGAAACAGGTCCCAGCCTGCTTTTTACCATCCCAAGAAATATCCTTCTAATGAGCCAACAATAAATATTACCAGTTATTTGCTTCTGGTACGTATGAAACCGCACAGTGATAGCACATTGTGGAGGTACAGAGAGGGTTTGAGGGGAGAGAACATGACCGTTCTCACTTTTAGAGAAACCCGGTCTTCCTGCTCTTCGAATGAACTTCAGTAGGGAATAAATTGAGGCAAAGAACGTCTCTAGGGCCAGCATGAAGATACCTTTCTCTCAGCTCCTCCACCAGGGTTGAGGCCAGGCAGTTACAGTTAAACTTATTCATGCCAAAATTTCAAGCTGCACTAGCTGAAAGACGTTAGAAAAACCAGGGTCCACTCCAGGTTTCATTTCTTCTTTTTCTTTCACACTGATTACAATTCGATTTTGTGTGTGTGTCCGGTTATTTAAAAAGATAAAAGAAAAATCAAACAGCAACAAAGAGCAGCCCTCCAGGTGTCCTTTTCCGAGCCCGCGCGGTTAGGTGAGTGAGTGCAGGGCATATCTATAATTCAGCTCGGGAATATTTCCCTTAATAATTAATTAAGCATCACAAAAGGAGGAGGCCCAATAGAGCCCTTGAACAAAGCTGCTGCCCCGAGGACGACAGTGACAGTCCCGACGTCAACCAACCAGCCGAAGGGCGGATTTGCTCCAGCAGTCCAGGCATAGCGCTGCCACTGCCTGCTTGGTCCATCAGGCGAGCTGGGAGAGGTGTCTAGGGAGACCCCGTCGCCACGTGGGCTTCTGGTTATTTGTGTGTGTGTGTGTGTGTGTGTGTGTGTGTGTGTGTGTGCGCGCGCGCGCGCGCGCGCTCGCGTGTGTGGGAGTGGGGGGGCGGATGGACAGCAAAACCCTTTTTTTTTTTTGCTTTTTAATGGAGATGGGCAGTGGGAGAGATCACTAAGATAGAGACCTCCCGGGAGCCAAACCTCTCGCCCGGTTGATTCTGGCAAGCCTGAGACAGGCAAGCTGTCTACTTTCCTGTTTTGATGTGGTCCGAAGAAATAAACAAGAAACAAGGAGAGACCCTTCCTTAAACTGTAACTCCAGCCAATTAGCACGAAAAGCTCAAGAAGCTATTAACCAGAAGTTTCAGCTTTAGGGGACCAGGGACTTGCCTGAGGCCCTGGCATGCGCAGCTAGGTTTAACTTTCAACTCATAGTGACCTTTTCCTTAATTTAATGCAAAAAATCACGCCCAGAGGTGGAGATTTAAGATGCTAATGATACATACGTCCTATGAAGAAGCACGTTAAACCACTATGCATGCACCAGAAAAACTCCACCTCTACATGCCCTGTCTATAGTTCTCCTTATTTCCCCTTACGGAGAGGCCCGTAAAAGAAACCCACACCCTGACTTCGAGGAACAGCCCACTTTTTTTTTTCTTGGTGTTAGCTCCCTTGTGCGCACAAGCTTTAATTAAAAGAAAGAAAGAAAGAAAACCAAAAAACTTGCTTTTTGCTGCGATCTCCCTTGATTTCTATCCTGAAGGATCCAAAGAGCCCTCAGGGAGTCGATATCAGAGCCGCATTTGTTTGTGCAGCAACAGGTTGGCTGCGGGATCTTCCCCCGCCTTCCAAAGCCCTCAGCCCCTGGCCCACCCTGCAACTTACTCATCTCTCCAACCCTCCTCCCCTAGGACTGCTGCCTCCTGTGCGCAGCCCCTAGCCTGGGCCTGATTCCAATTTCTGTAACATTCCCCTGCCCGGGGTTGAATACAGGTTGAAAGTCGGTCTCCTCTGCGCCCCGGAGGCCCAACCCCGGCGCTGAAGCCGCCCAACTCCTGTGTGCAAGGGAGGCGGAGACTGAGGGACCTGGGCGCGCTGGCAGGCACAGGAGGGCTCCCCGCCCGTGGCCTCGCCGGAGATGCACCCGGCTCCCAACCCAACAAACCCGCTTTGGGAGGGGGTGGGGTGGGGAGAAGAAGACGGGGCTCGGGGCTCGAGGGGAGATATAGAGAAAGCAAGTTAGGGAGAGGAGAAGATGTCCCAAAGGACCCCATTTTCGAGACTGCACCTCCCATTGGAGCTCCCCGCTCCCAAGCCCTCTGGGGACTCCCGCGCTGCCGTCGAAACCCCTATTCCGGCCCCAACGGGGACACTTCTCCAGGATTTGCTCCTCGCCTCTGGGGACCACAGCCAAAGACTCCTGGAATCGATCCCAGATCCTGGGAGTCAGGGGGCCAAGCCGGGGTGCGGGGAGTCTCGGCGTCGTGACTGCGCCCGCCCCGCCGCGCCTGGAGGCGCCCCTGGCGACCGTCGCGAACGCCACACCCTCGGTTCGGCCCTGGCCCCGCCCCCGCCCAGCGCGCGTTCGCGGCCAGGGGAGGCGTGTGCTGCTCCCGCAGCCAGCGAGAGCGAGAGAGGGATGGATGTTGGAGGAGGAATTCGGGCTTAACAAGTGATCGCTGCTGTCTAGGATTTTGTTTCTTTTCGGGGGAACCTTGACTTCCTCTCCCAGGCAATCCCTCCTGTGCTGAACTCCAGAGGAACCAGGAGTCTTGGGGTCTTCTCTGGGGCAGCCCCAACCCCCACCCCCAGGCTCCAGCCGCGAGGACTCTGTGCACCCCCCGGGCCAGGCAACAGAACTTGTTCTGTGGATATTTGGAGCCTCCACCTGCCAAACCCGAGTGATTCCTTTTACCACCGCCCCCCCGCCCCACAAGATCATTCTTCCCCTCCTCCAGCTGTTGCAGCTTGAGGGGGAAAAACAAGCCAGCCGGTGGATTTTCTTTATTTTTATTTTTCGCCCCGCCGGGGAACGGTAAGTATGATACCTTTTTTTTTTTTCGATCTTTTCTCCACCCTCTTCTTTTGGCTGTTAAGAAACAGTGGACATTTGAGGGATAAATAATATTGGGAATGTGACAGAAGGGCATGAATGGAAGGCGGTTAAAAATAAACCAGGAGGTGGGAGAAGGGAGGTGCGGATGCTGCGCGGCGCTCCGGGGGGCCAACAGTTGTTATTTTCCCAACCCCGGGGATGCGGTGAGTGCGCCCTGCTTAACGTGCTGGAGCGGGAACCGAGGTCTGGAGGCGAGGGCGCGATTAAAGATGTCGTTTCCCAACGAGAGGGGGGTTAAGATTTAGCATCGTTTCGCCTCCTCCCAGCCGCACCGGTTCCCTTCTTTTGGGAACAGCCGGTGAACGGGTCTAAATTGCTGCCTCTCCCAACGTTTGGATTTGCGTGCATTTTCCGAGCATCTGAGCAACATACATAGGGGCTGCATAAATGGCGTGCGTTGAAGTGTATATTTCTCACGGTGTTGGCTTTTCTGATTCCCTCTCTCAGTTTCTCTCTCTTTCTCTCTCTCTCTCTCTAAGGTTCAGGTACCACCCTGACAGTGACACAGTTGCAGGAATTAGCACTGAGAGAGGAACAGCCTTGTTGTTGGAGGGGTGAGAGGAGGAGGGGCGGGATGCTTGGCTGTTGTTTGGGGGCGCCGCGATTGGGGAATAGGTAGTCTGCAAAATCCTATTAGTTTAATGGTGTTAAAGAAGAAGACAAATCCTCTGCAAAGATCTCTCTCATAAAGGCTCCTGGGAATTGGCTTGAATAGATTCTCCTAACAAGAGTACCTTGAGAAAGAAGAGGGATTTTAAACCAGTCTGATTTGCTGGGAGGAATGATTTTTCTTTTCTCTTCTTTGCTTTCTCTCTCCCTTTCTTTCTAGATCAGGGATAGTGAAGTAACTAGTAGATGATTAAAAGGAAGGCAATTTGCTACTTGTAGGGTGGAGAGGCAGTTAGGTAAACAAAAACCAATAATCCCAAATAAATAAATAAATATGAAATTATTTGGTGTAGAGCAGAAAGAGGGCAGTTCTAGAACTCCCGAAGAGCTGATGGTGAATTAGAAGACTCGCGAATTCGTGACCTTCTGGGAGTCAGTTGGGTGGGAAGGCAGGTGTGTGTAGTATTCAACTATACAGGAACTTGGGTTACATTGGGGCTTCATTGAAATTATAATTGTTTTGGGGGAGTTGGGGAAGAAACTGAGCAAACTCTCAGGCTATTTGGTCTGTACCAGTCTTGAAAGGATGTTGGCCTGACACTCCACAGTGAATGTCACCCCAGGATGGTTTTGTAAGTAGGGATTTGGAAACTCCTTGAGGGTAAACATTTCAGAGTATGAGATGATGTTAGGAGTCAGGCAAAGGAAGGGAGATGGCATGTGAGATGTCCTCTGTGGTGTATTTTCTAGAGTTTGTGTCACAATCAAATGCCCTTCTTGCCCTAGGAAAATGTGTATGATTGGGAAGGGGTGTATGATTGGGAAGACCTCTGTTTGCCACTTCCATGCTTGTCACTTCATAAAATTCAGTGTGTTTAGGCTTTTAGGATGACAGGATCAGCAAGGAGCAGCAGGTGGTCAAGAGCTGAATCCTGTTAATGGCTTCAGAAAGCCATTTCTCTTATGCTTTCCAAGTGCTTCCAGTAATAGAAGCTGGTAGATGCCCTGAATTCTGACTATCATCATTCTCTCCAGTTCTCTGGGTTACTCCTTGCATTCTTGGAAGTCCTGTTGAACAGAGTACATGGAAAAATCAAGAAGAGACAGGAGATTTGGATGGGGGCTTTTACAGGACCTGGCTGAGGAGATGAATTACCTGGATCTTGGGAGAGCAAACTAAGGAAGAAGAAGGGCCAGGAATAACAGGTGACAGAGGGAGCAGATCGGAGATGCAAGGGACATGCAATTCAAAAGTGTGAGATTGTAAATAAAAGTGGGCAGAGAGAGAGAAAGAGAGAGGAGGGGGGATGTTAGGGATGTGGATTTTATTGAAGTGGGGGTAAGTACGATAGGCTAAGAATGAAGTCCACACAAACTGACATTTAAAAAAATAAGGAGATTGTCCCTTGAGCAGAGTAGAGGAGGAACCATTGAGGTGAACATGGAGTGACCGCCAAGGAGAGAAGATGGTTATTAGAGATGTGGAAATTGGCATTAGTTCCTAGTCTGTGGGTGGTAGGGAGTGTTCAGGATTCAAGGGAACAGAAAAACAATGGGGACATGC
This sequence comes from Hylobates moloch, assembly GCF_009828535.3. Classification (NCBI taxonomy): domain Eukaryota; kingdom Metazoa; phylum Chordata; class Mammalia; order Primates; family Hylobatidae; genus Hylobates; species Hylobates moloch. Next base: position 17,699,691 of record NW_026652286.1, read on the forward strand.
TGCAGGGAGTCAGGCAGTGCCAACTTAACAAGGACCATTGGTGAGTCTCAGGATGTCCTGTATGTCCTCACATCCCATCTTCCCCTACTTTAGTTTGTGGCCTAAGGACACAAACACTTAGGGCTGTGCAGATAGACAACAAAAACATAGGTTGCTGTCATGTTATTCATAATTGCCAGTGTTTATTGCCATTCATTAGGTAAAAGGCACTGTGATACTCTATCAACATCCATTATCTCTTTTAATCCTTACAAACATGGGATGGGGGAGGTTGTGTTATTATTTGTACTTTATAGATGAGGTGACTGAAGTGCATTCAAGTGGTGCTGTCTGCACAAAGAATAAGAATATTATTTTTTTTTCTGACTTCCCCAGTCCTGAGTCAAGACAGAGAGCAGTAGAAGGGCACTTAATTCAGAAACACTTTATGAGTGGAAATTTTAAAAATTTAAAAAATAGATGAATGATGGAAGCAGCTGTAAAGTCACAGCATTATTTTTGTGGAATGAAGAGAGTAACAGTGAGAATTAAGACCTAGCATTGGTGAAGGGGAAGATAGAAGCAAGAGCCATGTGGGCCATGAGTGGAGAGAGGAAAAATAATTGAGTTACCATAAAAATAAACTGAGCTGAAATAATAACTGAAGAAGGAAAGAATGATGTTTAGTGAGTGAGAACAGCCTACCCCATACTCTTGACAATATTGGTGCTTGGTGTGTTACATGACTTTCTTGAAGAAAAGAGAAGGATGTGTATGTGAAGAGAAATGCTCAGTTTTCTCTTTATGATTTGTTTCCTTTTTATTTTTCTCCTATGCTTGTTTCCAATCCTTTTTCAGGTGAAGTGCTTCTTCTGCATGATTTTGGCTGAAGAATGCTCTGCATTTCCTTGATTTCTATGGAGACCTCAGAGCTGGTTTTGCTTCTGCTGACACCTCATCTAGCACCTTCTCTACCTCCCAGGGTCTTTGCCTCTATCTATGGTTTGGCATTGTACCTGGGTCCAGGAAGCCTTTGATGAACTTAAAAGGAGAGCCTGGAGAATCATCCTGATAGACTTTGAGTAGAAATGGCTGGACATACTTCAAACCACATCTTAACATGGTTCGAGCCATCACTAGAAGGCAAGTGCTAACAGTAAAGGCTTATCTGTGTTTTATTTACATTTAATGGACTGAGCATTGGCCAATTTCCATGGCAGAAAAATATATTTCGTTTTCTAGGCACAACTTCTGGCTGTCAGACACTTGCTGCCTTTGAATCTTGCAGCATCATCACTAACCACATCCCAGACGTATTTCCAAATTTCAACATCTACCCCCAAAACATAGGTGTCTGAGAGACTCCAGCATTTTCGGACTTCTTAGTCTTGAGAGTGCTAGGCTATTTATCTCGACCAGCCAAGCTCTGGAGAGCAATGTTGAATCCCTGAGAAGAGAGAGCATGGGGCGTGCTGATTTAAAAACAGAAAATGCAAAGTTGGACTGAAAATATCCTTAGTCTTCCAAGCAATCTGCTTAAGGGTTCCAAACTTACCTTAATTTGGTGAGAAAAGAAGCTGCCCTATTTTTCTTTCTTCTTCTTCTACAACTGGAACCAGCCATTTCTGAAAACCACCACCATGGAGGTTGCAATGGTGAGTGCGGAGAGCTCAGGGTGCAACAGTCACATGCCTTATGGTTACGCTGCCCAGGCCCGGGCCCGGGAGCGGGAGAGGCTTGCTCACTCCAGGGCAGCTGCAGCAGCTGCTGTTGCAGCGGCCACAGCTGCTGTCGAAGGTAGCGGGGGTTCTGGTGGGGGCTCCCACCACCACCACCAGTCACGTGGGGCCTGTACCTCCCATGACCCTCAGAGCAGCCGGGGTAGTCGGAGGAGGAGGCGACAGCGGTCTGAGAAGAAGAAAGCCCACCACCGGCAGAGCAGCTTCCCTCATTGCTCTGACCTGATGCCCAGTGGCTCTGAGGAGAAGATCCTGAGGGAGCTGAGTGAGGAGGAGGAAGATGAGGAGGAGGAGGAAGAGGAGGAAGAAGAGGGAAGGTTTTACTATAGTGAAGATGACCATGGTGATGAGTGTTCCTACACGGACCTGCTGCCTCAGGATGAGGGCGGTGGCGGCTACAGTTCAGTCCGCTACAGTGACTGTTGTGAACGTGTGGTGATAAACGTGTCAGGCCTACGCTTTGAGACCCAAATGAAAACTCTGGCCCAGTTTCCAGAGACTTTGTTGGGAGACCCTGAAAAGAGGACTCAGTACTTTGACCCTTTGCGCAATGAGTATTTTTTTGACAGGAACCGCCCCAGCTTTGATGCCATCTTGTATTATTATCAATCAGGAGGCCGCCTGAAGAGGCCAGTCAATGTCCCCTTTGATATCTTCACTGAGGAGGTGAAGTTCTATCAGTTGGGGGAGGAGGCCCTGTTGAAGTTTCGGGAGGATGAGGGCTTTGTGAGAGAAGAGGAGGACAGGGCCCTCCCCGAGAATGAATTTAAAAAGCAGATTTGGCTCCTCTTTGAATATCCAGAGAGCTCCAGTCCTGCAAGGGGCATAGCTATTGTGTCCGTCCTGGTCATCTTAATCTCCATTGTCATCTTTTGCCTGGAAACCTTGCCTGAGTTTAGGGACGACAGGGATCTCGTCATGGCACTGAGTGCTGGCGGGCATGGTGGGTTGTTGAATGACACTTCAGCACCCCACCTGGAGAACTCAGGGCACACAATATTCAATGACCCCTTCTTCATTGTGGAAACAGTCTGTATTGTATGGTTTTCCTTTGAGTTTGTGGTTCGCTGCTTTGCTTGTCCCAGCCAAGCACTCTTCTTCAAAAACATCATGAACATCATTGACATTGTCTCCATTTTGCCTTACTTCATCACTCTGGGCACTGACCTGGCCCAGCAACAGGGAGGTGGCAATGGTCAGCAGCAGCAGGCCATGTCCTTTGCCATCCTCAGAATCATTCGTCTGGTCCGAGTATTCCGGATCTTCAAACTCTCCAGGCACTCCAAAGGCCTGCAGATCCTGGGCCACACCCTCAGAGCCAGCATGCGGGAACTGGGCCTTCTGATCTTCTTCCTCTTCATTGGGGTCATCCTCTTTTCCAGTGCTGTGTATTTTGCAGAGGCAGATGAACCTACTACCCATTTCCAAAGCATCCCAGATGCATTTTGGTGGGCTGTGGTGACCATGACAACTGTGGGCTATGGGGACATGAAGCCCATCACTGTGGGGGGCAAGATTGTCGGGTCCCTGTGTGCCATTGCGGGTGTCTTAACCATTGCTTTGCCAGTGCCAGTGATTGTCTCTAACTTCAACTATTTCTACCACAGAGAGACTGAAAATGAGGAACAGACACAGCTAACACAGAATGCAGTCAGTTGCCCATACCTCCCCTCTAATTTGCTCAAGAAATTTCGGAGCTCTACTTCTTCTTCCCTGGGGGACAAGTCAGAGTATCTAGAGATGGAAGAAGGAGTTAAGGAATCTCTGTGTGCAAAGGAGAAGTGTCAGGGAAAGGGGGATGACAGTGAGACAGATAAAAACAACTGCTCTAATGCAAAGGCTGTGGAGACTGATGTGTGAATCTCTTTCTCCACCTGCCACTGCTCCCCCCTCAGCATCTCCAAATATATTTATGCATAGAGAGTGCAGTTTTGAAAATGAAATATGCAAATGATCCAATGCATACAGTAGTACACTATTTAATGGTTATACATGGCATAATTGTTACTAAACTTGTATTACATATCAAATAAATGATACATCTTGGAGAAGAGGGAGGAATAGGAGCAAATCTATCTTTATATTTTTATTAGAATGCAAGAATTTTGCACATTAACTGGAAAAGATGTTAACAGTAAAGATGGAGAGAGAGTGTGTGTGTGTGTGCGCGTATGTGTGTGTGTGTGAAGTAAATTGTCAATGTTAGTAATTGTGCGGTGATGGGAAAAGTTGGCATTTTGAAGTATTTACTATGTAAGAACTAATGAATTTGAGAAGTCATTTATCAGTGCTTTAACAGCATATCATATGTCTTTGGATTCTGTAGTTGTTTTTTAAAAATTGTAAGAAATACTGTGTAGAGAAAAAAGAAAGTAAATTATTTAATAGAATATAGGTCACAATTTTATCTTGGATTTAATTAAAATTTATTTTTAACTGGAAATTAACTTTTAAAACGGCTGCAAGGGCCTTTAGAAATTGATTATATTTTGTTATTAATTTTGGGAAGATTTAACAGCAAATGTCTAACATTATAGAATAAGTGAAATTGGAGAATATGTAATAAGTTTTGTTTGCAGGTAACAGGACTGGATTTTTTTTTCTTTGGCACTACTTTATATGCTGGAGATTGAGAGAGACTTCATACTGTGAATGTTTACTAATGTAACAGTTCAATGACAATCATTGGAAGAATGATTTCTTTAGTCTTATTTTATTGTTTACTTTTCATTGTGTGAGACTAATGACCATGCAGATAATATCACAGGATTCTCTCCTCTTTTAAAATCTAAATAACTGATTGACAAAGGAATTATGAAGTAAAATTTAGCAACTGAATCTTTTGAAATTGGTCTGTTACAATGATGCTTCTGAAATCATACTATTTTATATATTCTTCTGCCTTTTAACTCCAGAATAATTTAACCAAAGTTAATGCATGCACTGAAAGAATTCTTGAAGAAGTAAGATGCCAAGCAGCTACAGTGATTATGGCTTAAAATTTTTCTATTAAATGTGAAACATAAATGCTAGATTTATTAAGTTTATTTTTTTGTGCAGTTATATAAGAACAGAATTTGGGGATTAATCTCAGATTTTAACATTATATTTGCTAAAATGGATATAAGGAAGAATTGTGTCAAACATTTGGTTTCAACATCGCCATCATTATCATCTTTATTAAAGCAATTTATGACACATATAACTGCATTTAACTCATGACAAAGCATTCTAGAATGTGAGATAACAACTAGCGATCAGCCTTGCACTATGAAATCATGAGGTATAGGTTAGAAAACTCAGAATGCATAAGAGGCCTTATTATACAATATTTATTTAACTTCTGTTCTTTATAAAATAATTGTCTTGAGCTCTGGTTGGGGACGGGGGAAAAAAACAAAACAAACAACACTGCATACACTATTTCGGCACATAGTGAACTCTGGTAACTGTGAGCTAAAAGCAAACAAACAAACTGACCTAGAATAGCCTTTCTCAAGCTTTTTAAAATCCAGGCCATCATTTCATAATTACATAAATCCTACCTCTCCTTTAATGGTATTTGAAATTCAAAGTACATTCAACATTAGGGTTAAAAGTAAAACTGCACCCCCTCTCCACTATTTCCCCACCACTTGTAGAGAAATACTTTTCTAGAACACCTTTTAGAGAATGAAAACAGCAAGCAGGGCTTTTGATTGAATGTGAAGAACAAAGATCAACAGAAGACAATAGAGAATGATAAAACAAGAAAATGCCATCTTACAATAAGATTTCAAAGATAATGTTTTAATACATGTTAGATTTGGGGCAAAAATGTAACAAGCATTAGACTAGGGGTAAGGCTATTTGGACAGGCTATAATTCATTTGGAAAAGTCACTTAACATCTTTGCACCCAAATCATGATTGGTAAAAAAGAGGGCAAATGAAGCATGTTACATTACAGAGTTATGCAAAACAAATGAGAACATGCGAAAACTCTGAAATGTTCAGTTCCATACAAATGCCTGATGTTATGTCTAAATTGTTTAATCTTCCTCTGGGAGAAAAAGGGATTTAGAATGCACAAGCATACATCTACTTTATTAGGATATTGTAAACATTATGGGTAATTGCTTTATCTCTGCAGTCCTTACAACAACTTGATGTGCAGATACAAGAGAGTCTATTGCTGATAGATTCAGGGATGTTATAGTATAGAAAGTTGACTCTGTGAACAACAGACCATCTATCTTACAATACAGCCAACTAGGTCAGATTATATCTTAAAATAATTTAAGGGCTAGTTAGTATATAAGGGATGTTTATTGAACTTTCTATAATAGCAATGACAATGATTTGGCTATGTTTGGAAGGGAAATGTACTGTATTTCATTGTTTCTATAATACCTCCTTTTAAATCTGAAAGTTATATTAAATTTGATTGACAAAACACATTACATTGACAATTCTGAGAATCCAGGAAATGTAGTCATTTGGGGCTTACCTTTATTTCACGTGACTGTTTTTTTCTTTTTCTTTCTTTCTTTTTTTTTGGATGAGAAGGTCAAGAAGTGACAGACGTGAGCTTTCAAACCAAATATTATTAGGTTATCATTACTAAACTCATTGTTTCTTTCCCCCTGCAAGATGCATTTATTTTAGAGTATCTGGATCTTGATCCCACACTGAGAAGGAAGCTTTTAAGCCCTCAAGACTTGTATGGGGGTACTTCTGTATGGAACACTTCTCTTACAAGATAATTCATGAATTCAGAACATCCAGTACAGTTGTGAATTCATAACATTTTTCCAGTTGAAACTAGTCAAAGTGCTTTAGAACCATTTGTAAAGAATTTATACTGTTGAATATGCTTTCAGGATGTATTTATAACTAATTTAGGAAACTGTATCTTAGAGGCCACTATACACATTTGGTTGTAAGATAAAAGGGAAGCGACCTTCTTTAGAGATCATAATTCTTGGGATCTGGGATCCTTTCATTGCTTTTCAGATGATAATAGATGTTACCAAAAGCACACGATTTGAGGGTCAGCCTAATCAGAGTCTTTTCAAGGGAAGATGCATTGTTCTCTCTTGCAAATGATTGGAAAGGAAACAGGCATAACAGTTATGGGGAAGAAAGAAGGAATAAATAGTCCTTTTGATTTCTGTGAAAGGGAGTCAGTGGGTGCTAGAGGAATGACAGCTGGTAAAGGGAGTCAAGAGAGCTGGCTTGTTAATCGTGGGCAAATCGTTTCATCTCCTTGATCCTCGGGAGTGTGTGTATGTTTGTGTGTGTGTGTATCTAACACGGGGATATTGGGCTACATTATTACTTGGTTCCTTTTAGGACCACAATTCTACTGTGGAGTAAAAGAAATATCGGACTAGCTTCATATTTTCTAAGTACCATTCCAGTCGTATCAGCTTGGATTTTTTTAGTAAGTAATAGGAGCAAAAATAAATAAATAAAAACAAAAATCTCACTGTTAGGTTAACCGCAGAACAGGTGTTTGAGTTTTTTCGAATGTAGACTAAGCTGAATGAATAGGATGTATTTTGAGCTGTTGTTGTTCTAACAACTTCTAAAGGGAAGGGATTCATTTAATGAAAAATAACTCTTCAGTCCTCAGTTGAATACATATGGTGAAAATTGGTAAGTAAACATTTTGATGTCTTGCTTTGTTATCGTGCAGTCTTGTCACTAAACAGTGTTTTGACCTGTGCTGGGGAACTCATTTTATGCTTAAACACACGTAGTGTTTCCCAAGTGCTACTGCATGCTTTGTCAAGTTTGTTTTAAACAGGATCACAGAAGCTTCCTGAAATTTTTTTCATTAAGCATGTGTTGAAATAAAACCCAATATATGAATAAGAAAGATGTAAAGAAAATACTCTGAACTAAGATACATATTTTCCCATTTTAAAAAAGTCAATATTAACCAATGGAAAATTATTTTTAATCACATTGGAATCACAAACAGTAGCCCCTCTACCTTCCAACAAATCAGAAATGGTGTTCTTCGTTGTTGTTAATTTTCAGGGTTTGGATGAGCCTTTAGTACTAACATTGCAGCTATTGCTAGGGAAAGTAAGAAATATACCTAGATTCACTTCACATTTTTAAAATGAACCTGTGGTGATGTGCTCATGTGCAGGAAACAAAGTGTAACATCCTTCTTTATGTGTGTGTATGTGTTTTTATTGATACAGTTTAAAATGATTACGGGGTGTCATTCAGTGACAAAAGGGCCTGTTCCAGGAAATCTCCGTGACCCAAAAGTCACTCTGAATTCTTCAACAGACATTTGATGTGGATATAAGGTACCTTTTGGTTTTCCTGCCTGTAAAGAAACTTGACTTTAGGCAAAGGATCTTCCACACCAATGTAGCCATTGCAGGTCAGAAGACAGTGCTACTTTCTGGTATGGAAATCAGTATTCTTATTTGAGGAGAAGGTTGTTGGAGTGGTTGTGTTCAATATTGAATGAAGCAGAGCTATTTTTTTTGTAATAAATGGGAATATGTACTTCTGAAAAGTAAATTAAGATTAGGACTGTGATATGAGTTTTATTTCTGGCTTGGTTTTGTTTCCATAGCAGTCCCAATTTCTCACAGTAGCTTCTTCATGAAAGTATGCTAATATATATCAGACCAAATGGCCCCATTTGAGGTTTGGAAAATATGGTCATCTTATTTATGGATAAATAAATTAATCCTAGGGCATAAGTTGGTTGCTTAAAAACATGGCACATATTTAATAAGCGGTGGCTCTAAGTGAGATTCAAGCATCCCCCTTTCAGGCCTGTGGGATGGGAATAAATGTATGAGGCAAATAATGTGCTCAATATAAAGTCGTGCTGTCATCTTGAAAAGCATATTCCCAGATTCACTGGAGGTAGTGTTGCTGACTTAAGGTTCAGCTTTTGGTCCATTTGTTGTCATTGGTGTCTTGGAAGGAGATTTTGCATCCAGGGTGCCAGGAGCTAAATGATTTTGTTAGTTGATCCACAAATAGTCCATCCTTGCTTCCTACCTGCAAGCAATCTGTTTTGTAGGTTATCTGTAGTTGGTTTCTCACCTGAGGCTGGATTTACTCAGGCTCAGAAGCCTATTGTCTTGTGTTAAACAACCAGTCCAGAAAAGGTAAAATTATAAAAAGATAAAACAATCCAGTACAAAGAAACAACAAAAACACTAGAACTAGAAAGCCAAGCAAAACCTAAGTGGGAAGCCAAATCTGTTGTTCAAACTGTTACATATGCTAGAACTAATTATGCAGGATTTTGGGGTAACATTGGTCCTGCCTCTTCACCATTAGCAGAAATAACCAAGAAGTGACTGTTGTGATGGAGGACATAAAGCAGAAATAACCTGCCCCATGAATATATAGATTAACATTTTCTGTGAAAATGATAGAAATGCCAACCTACCTTAGCAGTGGTTTTAATAGTAACTATTAGAAATGACTAATAAATATGGAAGAGATGCTGGTGTTTTTTCCAGTAATTAGTATTATGTGGGAATGTACTTGGATTGTTTCTCATGATTCTGTACACCAAGTGCTATTTCAAAGTCAAAGAGCATGAAGGCATTTTTATCCACAGCTACTTAAGCTATTGGCTGTTGAGGGGCCAGTTACCTCTTAAATCAATCAAAACAGTTAAATAAATAGTCCCTGTGGATATCAACAAAAGCTGTGCCAGTGCTAGGTCTAAGAATTATATTTGTTTCAAAATAATTATATGAATATATAATATATTCATATGTTCACATACCTTATGTATTTTATATTCTGCCAACAAATATAAGCAAAATGAATGATCTGAGGTATTGAAAGAGACTTCTCAAAGTGAAGTAAAAATGTATAATTCCCATTAGTAGGCAAATGCATGTGTTTTGGAGAAATGGTGAGGCTGGAGGATTAAAAAACCTTTCTTTACACTTTTGTGCCCCGTAACCACAATAATACTAGTCCTAAGCTCTGAGACATTCCATAAAGGTATATAGAGTTTCATTCCCAGAATAAAGGGTTAATTTTTATGCTGTATGGAACACTGCAAAATGTTGATTTTATTTTTTTAATGCACACTATTCTCATTATATAAAGGATGCATATAGCATGGAAACTAGACTATATGACCTGTAGAACTACTGTGTGCTCTTTAGAAATAGAATTACTAGAAGTCATTATCTTTCTGTATTTTTTTGTGGTAGCTTTTTTTGATGTAAATTACTTAATTCTCTCAGGTTCAATTACAGCATTAAAAGTTTCAGGTTATTGTTGTTTTTGGTGAATGTTCCAATATCTTTCTTAGGCTCTGAGGGCACACAAACAACCATTCAGTAGTTGGAAAATACCATATCTCTTGGAGACTAAGGCGATATTACCTGAACTCTCTCTATGATAGCAGCCACATTAGTTAACATGGAGGATGTGTGTTTTTCTATTTATAAACTTAATGCACTTGTACCTGAATAGAATGATGATTTCCCTAAAGAACCCTAACGGTGTTGATAGCACCTGAGTGAGCCTTTTTTTCCTCCTGTTAATTGGTAGGGATCATGATCCAAATGAGGCTTTCATTTGCTATCAGGCAGAGAAGGAAATAATTAATGAAGCTCCCACTGGACTGAAATCTATCAACAGGTGATGGAATCTCTAGGGAATGCATTAGGATTTTTATTTATTTACTTGCCGTTCCTAGTTGGTGTCATTATGGCATGACTGTTGGGGAAAGATATTAATTTTAGGATGATTTACCTAATACTAAAATGACTTGATAAAAAACAATTCGAAATTATAAGCATTGCACTATCTTATTAGCTTTAGGAATATCTCCAGTTAAAAATTTTAAGAAATTAATGTGAGATTTGGAGATTGCAATAGTTATTTGGAGAGAGATGTATCCAAAGAATAATGACTCAGTGATTCAGATTTATTGAGAAATCTGAGTTTTATAAGCTTTGCAAGAGATTCAAAAAGTCTCTTTCAAAAATGTTGCTGCAATCCCGTCAGATTTCAGAAATTCAAGAATTCCTCTTGAGAGGAAAATGGTACCTCTTTTTCTTCTTTTGTGTGTGTCTTTTTCACATTCATGATTAAATTGGTGGATTTTATATAATCATTATCTTCTAGCAAATTAAGTGAAAGACTTGGCTACAGACTGATTAGAGGATGACAAGATTGTCTAATAGTCTTTCTTTGCAACATTTGCTGTTGATCAGTTTAGAAGCTGATTTCAGGATATGTGAATTACAACACAGAGAAATGGCTATTAGAATCTAAGTGACAAAGCAAGAATATTAGGAATAGGATTTACTTTTGAGTTCCTAGAACTGTTATTAGAGCTCTTGACCCATGTTCTCCAGATCTGATCTAGCCAATGAGAATTTAGGAAACGCCTTTTTTTTTTCCCTAGAGCAGCGACAAGATATAAACAGGATCAGTGTCAATTGGGAGGTAGGAACAGGAGCAGGGAGGAGGGCAAGGGACAAGGAGTTATGCCTAAATGAAGTCACTAATTTGATGGTGAAAATAGCTAGGTCAGTCTAAAAACTGCTTCATTTTGTCATGCTAACTATTAATTTTTGTTAACCCAAAGAATCCAGGAAAGTGAATTGATCTCTTAGAGTAAGCATATATGTGTATATGTCCGAATATTCCCTTTGCTCCTCGTCTTCGAGGGCACTCACATACGAAACCATAAAACTGCTGCTGGGAGTTAAAACTGTATGTCTCAGTAAGGATAAGATTCACCTTTCCCTTCAGAGTAAGGGACTCATGTCTTTAGGAGATTACCACTTGGACATTTAACGTTTCAAAGGGAGAGAATTCTCCCCCTTAATCTAATATAGAATGTCAGCATAGCAGTGCATTCAAGCTAAGACAGAAGTAAGCAACCAGTAGAAGCCCTGGGAATGAATGTCACTAACACAGAGCTGAATGATGTGTTTATGTTGTTTATTGCTGGTGTGCAATTCTTAGAAGAATGGAGAAATCATAAAATTTCTGCAACCTAATTAGAACTCTGCCATCATATGCTCCTTGCTGATTTAGCTGCTGCTGCTGCTGCTGCTGCTGCCGCCGCTGCTTCTTCTCATCTACACGGAAAAGAGGTGTCATTTCACTACTAGAATCCACATACTTCACAGGTTTCAAGGCAGTGTGAGAAACAGTGGAGAAAGAAAGGGTTAGATTCGATAGATAAGGATGAAGCAACATACAGTATTTTAAGGTGTGAATCATCTTGTGACACAAGACTATTTTTACTCAAGGGACTAAGCAGAATCTTTGGATGGGAGAAGCTCTGTTCAAGAATTACCATTTCCTTTTTGTATGTCTATAGTATCACTATTAGAGATCAGTCTAGTCTAGCAAGGGGATAAATTCTTCCGTCATTGCTAAAACAAGCTGAAAATTACATGCTGAAACATTTTTTTCCTTATTTCGGTTAAGAAAAATTGTAGTTGTTTTATAAGCTTTGCAAGAGAGATTCAAAAAGTCTCTTAACTGTCAAAATTTTGCTCCAACCCTGTCAGATTCAGAAAGAAATTCAAGGTAGGAGAGCCTAATAGAACTTCAGATCAAATATAAACTTGTTCAAAGTAAGGTATCCAGGGATCTCCTTCCAGTTTCTTCCCCCATTCCCCCATGTTAAGTTTTTCTTTTCTTTTCTTTTAACTGCAGATCTAGACATGTAAAATGTTTGCTTTTCTCACTTTCTCTCCAGCCTATCTCATCCCATTCACCTTTGCATCAACAAAAGCCCAGATCAGGAAGCCTTTTGCAGTCCCTGTTTGCAGATTTCTCAGGGAGAGTTTTTATGTGTGATTTGGGTAGACATCTTCCCATTTTATAAATCAGGTCATGCCAGTGCATATCCAGAAAGCTTCTACAACCACCTGCAATGTGAGTCTGTTATGTTCTGTTGTTATGTTAGCTATTTTCTGCCCATTACTGAACAGCTGGGATTTTAGAAACAGCTGGATGATTAGTTGTGTTTTTTCCATTTTTCACCCAGATGCTTTATTACTGTGTAGAAACAACCCCAATGTGGAACAACCTGGGAGTATAATAGCGAAAATCTGCTCTGATGCAACTGTTGTTATTAGGAGTTGAATCAAGAAAATTACAGGCAAACAGTTTTGACTATTGTCTGCTTTACAAACATGTTTGATACAGCATTCTCATTTCCATTTCTAGGCAAAATGATTTGATTTAGCAACTTTAAAATGCCTCTTCCATTATTCCTTAGGCTATCGAAGCCATGCTTTGGCTGTTATGTTTATTTGCTTAAGGGGAGATGTCTACACACAATGAGGCATCACCGGAGTTTTCCATTCACTGCTGGCAAGAGGAGTTGACAGAGGCAGGCAAGTGACAGTCCTCACACTCGCCACAGTATTTTTGGCTTTGTGGCTGACTTCAGCCCTGATGGGATGGATTGACATTCAAAGACAATGAAATATTTTATTATGAAGATTTGCAGATCTATAAAACTGGTTGGTATTGTGAAAGTGACAGATTTAATTCAGGTGCTGTTAGTTGGTTCCTTACCCGGGGCTAAAATTAGAATAAAAAAGATGGGTAGACGCTTTTTCCTTTTCTAATTATTCTTTCAACAGATGTTTGTTAAGCTTATCCTAGCTGGCTAGGCTGTGTCATGTACCCAATCTCTAGATGTACTAAGATTTCAGAGAATCACAGTTCATGTAAGGATTTTTTGAGATATATATTCATTTTTCTAAATAGCAGGATTCTTGTTGATTATTGTGATTCCATTTTCCCCCTTTAGAATCTGTATGTGTGGCTAGGTCTAGTTTCTCCTTGGGGAGTGAATTGCCAGGCATCATGCTTTAATAATACTTCCTTTTTATAAGTTCTATCTTGTTTCTGTTATGTACTTCATTTTCTGTAATAGCTTCTGTATAAACTGCAGAGTAAATGGGCCTGAATCCAACTTGCCAATTTTTTATGATTCTTGCATGAGCAAAAACAATACTCAGTGTTTTCAAATAGCAGAGGTGATTATATGAACCATATTTACTCCTTTTCATTCCTGTAATGTATTTCTTCTATTCAATAACATGTGATTAAACTATAACTCAAAGAAAGAAGCAGATTTAACTGAAATATTAAACGTTTGTAAAGCAATAAACAATCTTTTTTTAAATTTCAAAGTAATTTGCTATGACCATGGTTCTTCTTTCCACACAGAAACATTTTTTTTCTTTTAATAATAACCATCTGTATCTTTCTATTTGGGAAAGATACGAGTGCCATTGATGGTTCCTTTACAAATTCTGGCTTGAATAAAAACCTGAGTTTATTTCTTCGATGCATGTGGAAAGGTTTGTTCTTTCTGTGGATATTCCTACTACCTAGGCAAACCAGATGGAATTGCATTCATTACATGGCTAAGTCAGGACAGTTGAGGCCAACTTTAGGGATTTTTCCGAGGTGCCTTCTATCTGCATCGATTGATTTCAGGAGGTGTTTGCTCAGGTTTCCATTTGCTTTCAAGATAATGTCTGATACATTAAGTTAAAGTTAAGGCTTTACCATTCGAAATGCAGTTGTAATAACATTTTTAGCTCTCTCCAACTAGCTTTAATTTTTTAAGAACAACTTGAACTTCTATGAAATGTATTTTAAAAACCACCTTGTTTGTTTTCTGAGTGTTTCAGGACTTATATTAGAGTCCCTGGCTTTTAGTCTTCATTCAAGCCAAACAACCATTATCTTTAATTGAAGCTGCTTCTACTGGAAGCCAAAACAATTGGTGGAGTCACTGAAGAAAAGAAAAAAAAAAAAAGCCAAGATGATTGTCTGGCATTGTGAAGCCATTGATTCAATTCTGCTTCATTAAAGCCATTAGAAGCAAACAGATCCTGGATTCTCTTTAACTTTGGGCATTTTTCAATTGCTATCTATTCTGTCAAGGAAATACCTTTAATTGTAAAACCATTATCTTGTGGGATATTTAGTTTTACTTCAGCAAACTGCAACTATTTCTTCTGCTTTAGAAATATGACATTCTGTATATTAAAAATGCAAATGAAACCATGATTTTTCTATCTTAAAATGAAGAATTTTTTTCCTTCACAATTCTTCATGAAATGTATTTGCAAACTTGAAAATGTATGTTAGCCTAAATTAGCTGACACATAGCTAATATTTGAAGATTTTTAGACAAATAACTGAGTTGCTCATTATTACTATATGAAGAAGGAAATGACTTACAATTTTTTTACACACTGGAAAGTGAAAATGGAAGGCCATATATTTATTTACATTTTCTGAAAGAGACCAAAGGTCATATATTTATTTAGATTTTCTAATGGATCCTAAAATGTTCTGTGTGATTCATTCAGAAGTTCTTCAGTGGATGTCAAATACATTTGAAATATGTCAGTCAAAGGGTACAAAGGCTCAGACAGGAGGAATGAGTTTGACTTTCTTTGAGATTAATTCCACAGCATGGTGAATATAGCTAATATTTGAATACTGCACATTTCAGTAACGTTAAGAGAATAAATTTCAAATGTTCTTATCACAAAAATGTTAAATATTCTAGGTAATGGACAGGTTAATTAGCTTGATTTAATCATTGTATTAAAAAATCTTAAAATTTCTTTATATTCCATAAATATATACAACTATAATTTGTCAGTATATAAAAAAATTAGAATTTTCTACACCTAACTAGAAATGTAATTTAGAAATGTGATATTATATTGTATAGATCATATTTCTGGTATTTAAAATACATTTTATATTATGTAATATTACCCTATTAAATGCCTGTTATTTGTTTTTTAGCATACTAAATAGCTTAACAAGCTATGTGTGAATGTTGTGAAAATCATTTGACAGTTTTAAAGTCTATATCCCTAAAAGATCAGTTATATTTTCAGAAGAAAATATCTTTTTATGTTCTTGTTTGAATAATAAAAGTTAAATATCTTTAACCTTGATTTTAGATCGTAATCTTATAATTTGGCCTTACGTTTTTCTTTTTCTGTAGTCAAATGGATGGTTCACATGGCACTAATTATTAATTACTTCTATTAGAAACATTAACATTTACATTAAAAATAGGAGGAATAATTTATACAGATTGACCCTTGAGATATTAACACATAAGACAAAATTCCTCTTTTCACTGGCTATTTAGAGCAATTTTTCAGTAATCATGTTTTTTTTGTCTTTTAAAAGTTTCAAGCACATTATTTCACTATTTATTGCAGCCTGGTCATACTATTTATCAAAACCTGATTGCTGTGGAGAAGTAAACCTGTTGCTCGCCATAGAATAGTATTAAAAGCATTTTACAGTAAAACTTTTGCCAGAAAAATGGTTCCATTGCAAGTATTCAAGGAGAGTATTACAGACCACCCCAGGGTATATAATGGAAAGTACAGACATCTTAAGTGATTCAATTTCATAAAAAAAGTCTAGGTTCTTAGCAAGCTGAATGATGCCATAGCTCCGTCTTTTAAACCATGCTAGTTGCCAGCTGTTAATTAGTAGTGTGTGGTCAAATAAAAAATTGGGGATGAAGTACGTCAGTATAGAGGTTTTGCTGTTAAAAAAAAGAATTTTTTATTTTATTTTTTGCTATTCATCCAAGAAAGTCCTAATTATAGGTAATTCTTGGTATTCTAACTAACAGATAACAAGTACAAGAAGTTCAAAGCTGGATTAATCATGAATAAGGAAAATTTGCCTTTTATGTATTTGTGCCAGAGGCTGTACAACAAACCTATTATCTTATAATTTTTATCATTAGCCTGCTAATATCAGCACATTTTAATAATTTGTTAATTTTCAGGGATGCCTAGGAGGTAAATGCAGCTAGCTAAGAGTTAGCTGATGGACAGACATTGTCATAGAAGTTTCCCATCATCCATGACTACTAGTTTTATGAATATAATTGTGCTTAAAGCTTTTGTCATATTTCTGTTTTTTGTCAGATTCTCAGAGAAGAAAGGTATAGACAGTTGCAATTTTTTTTCCTATTCTGTTTTCGAAATGGAGATCATGTAGCAATGGAGTGTTTGGAAGAAGCAGTTGTCTGTTTTTGTAGTCTTGGCCACGTATGTTGTTGGTACAATTCAAGACATTCATTCTTTGGTGGATAAAGTGCTTAATGAATGCTCCTTATCTCTGTGAAGTATTTTAAAAGAGACTCATATACAACCAAAAAAAAAGAGTCTTCAATTGTATTCATGCTAGTGGAAAATAAGCTTCATCCTTAGCCAGGCTTAGGCTACTTAAGGACATTGGAGACTCAAGGGGATGGGATGTGCTCCACGCATTCCAGCAATTTGTAAGATGCTCTGGGTGTATTCCAATTGTGCCTTTGTATTGATGAAGCTGACCAAATTATTTACCATGGCTTTTGTAGAGGCTGTGCAGTTGTTTATATACATTTTAAAAAGTGCTAATTGAAATATGTTTATCTCATGATATCGATATAAGGTAATATATAGTAATATAGTGATCACATGTAGCCATGACAGCATGGAATTACAATGAAAAAGAGTAACAACTCTTGTAATTAAGGCCCAAGAAGTTATATTAAATATTTTTTTACTATAACATTACTATATTGTGTTTTTAGTACGTAAAATAGAGACAAGAGGAAAAAAATGTGTTTAGTTATCCAAATTTTCTCCAGCTCCTTTTTCGCTATGCATCTTTATCCTACCTCTTTATAATTGTAACATACAGTGTTCAGATACAACATTTACTTGTATCTGAGGAGGATACATTCCAGGACCCCCAGCGGATCCCTGAAACTGCAGATAGTACTGAACTTTCTATATGTTTTTGTCCTATGCATACAACCTATGATAAATTAGACACAGTAAGAGATTAACAACTATAGCTAATAATAAAATAGAACAATTATAACAGTATAGTGTAATAAAAGTTATGAGAATGTGGTCTGTGTCTCTCAGAATATCTTATTGAATGGTACTTGCCTATTTTTAGACCACAGTTGACCACAGTAACTGAAAGAAGCCACCAAAAGTGAAACTGAGATTAAGGGGAGATTGCTGTATTAATAATCTAGGTTTGAACTGTGTTTTTCTCCAAGCATAGTATCACTGCCTTTTTCTGGTAGGTACATCATTTGCTACATTGCTTTTGTGGATGCTGTGCGATTGCTTTCAGATTTTTAAAAAAGCACTATTGAAGTATGTTTATCTCATGATAGTAATAAAATGTAATATATAGTAATATAATGATCACATGTAGCTATGATGGCATGGGATCATAAAATAGAGTTTCAACTCTTGTAATTAAGGCCCAAGAAGTTATTTTAATTTTTTTACTATAATATTACTATATTATGTTTTCAATATGTAAAATAGAGAAAAGAGGAAAAAGGGATGTTTTGTTATCCTAATTATCTCTAACTCCGTTTTCCCTGTGCATCTTTATTCTACCTCTTTATAATTGCTATGTAGTTAGCAAAACTATTCCTTTTAATAATTGCTATGTAGTTAGTAAAACTGTTGTTATGTAGCTTTTTAATTTTTATTTCATCTTTTTGCTGTGATTTTGTGTCTACATCATATTTTATTCAATTGATGTACATACATTTCTTGGTCACTTCAGTATAATATTTCCTAGATTGCTTTACTTTTTAAAATTATACTGTTATACTATTTAAATCAAACTATGATGAATGTTTTCATAAACATAATTTTTTTTTTACTATTCTCTAGGCTATCTTCCCAGAGGAAGTTGTTTTAAATAAAGAGATTTTAATTTTAAATGATATTGCATTATCTTATAATATAATGTAATATATTAATAATAAATCTAGTGGGGCATGAAGAAACTTTTGAAAATTATTCGTTTGCTGTTCTCAGTAGTTGAACAAGCATTAATCATGCAAGTATTATCAATAACGTAATACCTATATGTTGACCTCAGCGTTGCCTATTTATATAGCAAATTGTTTTCGATGCTAAATGTTGCTTGAGCAGCGGATGACAAAGTGGTTCCTATTTGTTTTCTGCTCTTCTATTGCAAGCAGACTCCTGCACCTTTCATTTGGCTCATGGTGATCAGGTTAACTATATGTCTCTATCTCTCCATGTCTTAGGTAAAGGTCTTGCCTCCAGCTCTCTAATCTGTTTTAATTCTACCATCAATCAATTGCTTGATTTGTCCTTGAGAAAACATAATGTCCTGAATTACCTAATCTCTGTATGGTTTGTGAATGGTTTCCTAGTAATTTCATGAAGGGGTACTTAACAACTGGACACTGTTTTTATCTTCAGTTGTTTCTCCTCTTTGTTCTCCTCTTTTTTCTTCAATTTCTTTTCTTTATGTTTCCTGAATTGAATATTGAACTTTTTGCTGACTTGATGATTCAATACTGAGGCACACGTAATAACTGGGAAACCCTCGGCACACTTCTTTCTTAACTACTTGGAATTGGAAGATCTCTTAGAAGAGCTTAAAACTGTTTAGATGAAAGCTTACCGTACTATCTCCTGGTAAGAGAATTGAGCTGCAAAACTCAGTAGTCTTACTGAGTTTTCCAGAGAATAAATATATATTTTTTAGTGTAATTGTTTTTGGAAAAATACAGAGAATAAATATATGTTTTTTATTGTCATTGTTTTTGGAAATAACACAGGTTATTCCTGAGAATAATTCATGCTCTTGAAGAACAATCTCTATCTTCAACATTTTAATGAAAAAAGGCAGGTGTGGAAGGAGCGAATAATTTTTTTTCTTTCCAATGGCAATTGAAAGCATATTTTCAGCTCCCTTTTCCAGAGTTCCTGAAAGATTTCTGGAATCTTTTTAAAACTGTACTTTTTCTGAGCTCTGAGCCTATAATTCTTTACTATGTTTCTTATTATCTGCTTATCTTTGGGATTGCTGGTTTGGGGGAACTGATCCAATTTGATTACAGCTGTTTCCAATTATGCCTGGAGCCATCACTTATGCTAGGGAGAGACTGTAAAATAAACAAGTTTCTTTTTCTCTTTTAAAACTTTGAATCAATTTATGATATCTTGTAGACAGCTTGCCAACTGCATTTGAGAATTCTTGGTATTTTAAACCATGAGATACCTCATGGTATCTTGGGGTCTTAGGGGTCAGCCATTTCAATGAAGAGGCAGTAAAGCCAGGAGCCAAATCTCAGTTTCTACAACAAATGAGTAAACAAAGAAATTAGAACATTTTAACTGGCTAAATGAGAAAGTTAAGTTACGAATAATGCTTCTATTTTTGAAGCCTCTTCAGTTGTGTTTGGGGCTGATTTTTGTGCAGTGGCACAGCAGTTCCAGTTGTTAAATGTTGAAATGCATTTGTATTGGTTAAGTAGTCAGCTGATGCTATGGAGTCCAACAAGTGTCAATTTAGGCTGTGTTCAGCTGGGTGGTTCTTCTTCTGATATAACCAGAGTTCCTGCATATAGCCACAGTCAGCTGGGAGGTCTACTCTTGGCTATTCTTCCCAAGATGGCCTTGAACACATGCCTGGAAATTGATGAAGTGACCAAACCATGTATCTCCAGCGTCCAACAACATAGCTTGGGCTGCTTCACAGGGCAGCTGGGTTCCAAAGGCAGCAAGAGAGGGTAAACATGTTGCAAGTACTTTTCAAGCCCCTATCTACATCCTGTTTGTTAATGTTCCGTTAGCCAAACAAGTTACACAGCCAATTCCAGATTCAAGGAGAGGAGAACTAGATTTCATTTTTTTGATGAGAGAAGCTGTGAAATATTTGTCACCATTTTTCTTCAGCTTACAACAACTTTTTGTGACCATTTTTCTTCTCATGAAGAAACTAACACAGAACAAATAGTTTAAAGATAGCTATTCTTGTATGGGGAAAGTATGCATGGGAAGAAGATGAAATATTTTAATTTAGCCTGCTTTTCAAACTTTCTTATGCCTGATAAATCTTGGGACATTTATAGACTGTAGGTTATATGTGTTTGTGAAGGTATTGTTTTATAAAATATATTTTAAAATTATTTCTCTCAATTAGGTTTTTCTTTTTAAACTTCTTTCCTTCCTGAACAAATTATAAGTTTCAAGAGATCAAGGATTCACTATTTCTTCTGGTGTTCTTTCCTAGTCTGGGGCCTGCACATTATTGTTATTGGCTAAACTATACACTCCACTGGCTGTATGTAGACAAGAATTTCACATTAAGCATGATTCTATCATTTTGTTATATTTGCTTGTGATTCTTTGTACTTTTGAGTAGTTGTTTAAAACAAGTATTTGAAAAATACAGATCTTTGCGTTAATACATCTCTACTGCCTCTTTGGGCCTTGAATTTTGAGTCAATAACATTGCTTTCTCTGGTGAATTTAAAGCTTATCTTGCATGGAATTTTATTAGGAAATGTGTGTCCAACTTTGGATCTATGTTTTCATTTGTGGAGCGCAGGAATTTCATCGACCAGTAGACTGGTTCTAGTATACTGCTGGTGAAACATCTAATAATGCTGTATCATACCCTACAAGCCATTTCATATATATTAACTGCAGTATCAATCTTATAACAAATTTTTAGGTGATTCCAGAGCATTCATATTGGCTAATTGCTGACATTCATAATAGTTATGTTATACTTGGTACTTCTCTTGCCATGTTCATCACAGATGTGTTGTACTTAGAGGACAAAAAGGCTGGTATTTTTTCTAGTATACCTGTGAGGAAATGACTTGAGACTTATGATGTTCTTTCTCCTCCCCATGGTATAAAGTTATTTTTCCAAATGCATTTGATAGTATTATATATTAGCAAATTATTTAAGTAATTTTTCAGGAGCTCTGGAAAACGATTGGTGGAACAGATAGATCCATTTATTTAGAAAGCTTCTTGTCATACCCATAGTCACGTAATAATCGTCGCTTCATTATCTCATTTGCTGTGGTTGGATCAACACCTATGTGATTGTTTCTTGTTCCCTATGGCTCAAAAGTCTAAATTCATTGTTCTTATCCATAAAAGTTTTTGAATGCTTCTTTTGTTATGTTTAAATTTCATACCTGAGAACTGCCTATTTATTTCCAAATAGCTATTAGGTAGCAAAGTCAGTGCTTTGCATAGTGTCAGGGTTATTTAATAACCAAAGGAAATCCTTTTCTGTGTATATTTTCATCAGTTAAATTTCTCACAGAGCCACCTCTCTATACATACATGTAGCAGAATTCTCTTAGTGTTCTCTGCTTGTGTATAAAGTTTGAATAATAGTTAGAATAAGTATGTTTTCTAAACACTTGTTTACTAGATAATACGCACACTCATTGCTTGGTGTGAGTGGCTTCATTTAACGTTCCATTTTCAGGGATTCCTAGGGGAAGATAATGAAAAGTGTACATTTTTATTTAATGAGAGAAGATAGTAGTCAAAAGTTACTTCATAAATTTCCCTTCTGTTTTCTTCTTGAACTTTTGTTTAGCTTTTCATAAAGAAACAAATGGCATACTTACAGGCCACTTCTTGTATGCTCTTTGCCCAATGATGTGGTAGCTAATATTAGTTAGAGGAAAAATATCCAGGAAAGAGAAGTGATGGGGATGATAATTGAGGGATCTAGAAGATTTTGCAATATGAAGTATTTGTCAAAAATAAAACAATTGGCCAGACTTAGACTTCTCTTCTGTGTCCTTTACCATGTTGATGGGACCTTTAGTTGTATCTCTTTATATCACTGTAAAATGTGATTAATCACATTCTAAAAGCAAAAGGGGAGCAAGAAATTGTTTTCTTGGACCACTTATTGCTTATAGTGCACTCATCTGCACCAGTCGTCCTGATTATGAGCTCTTCTGTGCCTTGGTCTCCTCCCTTCTGACAGTAGGGATCAGTGATACTTGATCCTCCCACTTTCCCAATGGGTGCGAAGTAGTAGAAATGACAGTTGAAGCTCTAGAAATATAGGCCACACCATGCAAATTCAACCTATTAATTCTATTATGTTTATGTTTCTTAAATAGCCTACTAATTTTTCTTGGAAAATATGTCAAGATCAGATACAAACCATTTTTTAAAAATTATTTCTTCTTTTAAAATCATCTTTATTGAAGTATAAGTACAATAAACAATATCCATTTAAAATGTATAATTCAATGAATTTTGACATATGTATACACCCGTGAACTTACTACTACAATCAACATACAGAATTCTGTCATATCCAAAGTTTTCTTCTCAGTCTGTTCCTCCCTGGCTGTCAGATCTCTGGCTCTAGCAATCAACGAAATCTTCATTTTATCACTTTAAAATAGTTTGCAATTTCTACAATTATGTATAAATCGATACATGTGCTATAGATTTTTTTTTTGTTCCTGGCTACTTGGTATAATGTTTTTGACCCATCCATGTAGTTGTGTGTATCAAGAGTTAGTTTCTTTTCATTGCATAGATATACCACATTTTGTTTACCCATTTACCTTTTGGAGGACAAGTCTATTCTGTCTTCATATGGGTTTTTTTCCACCAAATCTTGCTCTCTAGTACCACTTGCTAATAGTTTTATGTCCTTAAGCCTAGTTTTATTTATATTTTGTCATTTACTTTACTACATTGATATATAGTTTCACTATACATTACTAGAGAACCAATATATTATTAAGAGTTTATATAAGGCATGTACATTTAAGTGGAATTATTTATGATTAAAAAAATGAGTTCTTGATTTTTTGTCCCAAAGTAAATAGCTTCTAATCAAGAATGTATAATCTTTTCTTCCAGAGAAAACTTTTTTATCTCTGGCCCATTTTGCCACTTTGATGGCAGCAATAATGAGGATTCCTGCAGAAATGTATGCTGACATCTAAGTAGATCAGCAGCCCTTCAACATAGCACTTCCTTGGTTCAAAGAAATGGTACATGACAAGTAGGGAGATTTCAGTTACAAAAGTTGGTAAATGAAAGGTTTTTTATATTCCTAATTCAAAATTTAAGCTTTTTGAGACTTTTATTAATGTTCCCAAGATGACAACCATTTGAGCTGGAAGTTGCATTCACCAGGAGAGCAGCAGCCTCTTCACTGAGGCAAATTTAAGAAGACCAGCTTTATCCCTGTCAACCATAGCATTGCTACTGAAGTTAAAAGCAATGCGAGTTTAGGGAGTTGTTCTTTTCTTTTAAATCTTCAGACTTAACCTCCTAAACCTAATATTACTGTCTAAGTACATTCACATTTTTAATTTCTCTGGGGCCATTTTCCTTTCTGTCCTCTCTTCTCTCTCTGCAGTTTTCTTCCTCCTTCATTTTCCATCTGCATTTGCATTTTTCTCTTTTTCTCTTCCTCTAGTCATAAAGATCCTCCAGGGAAGGATTGGCCACTAGAAAAGAAATTCTTTTTTCAGCTCTGCTTTGACTATCTTGCTTATGAAATTTTGCTTTCCTAACACAGAAATCTCAATGATATCGCTGAAGCAACTTCTGTATCCTATACCCTGGCAAGGTTCCTAGAACTGGTCCCAGTGGGATTTCTGTTTTAGAAGCTGCCTTAAGCTTTGTAGCATCATTTGGTTTGGTTTCCTAAAAGAATTCCAAATGCATCTCCTTAAAATGTTTTGCTAAACTACTTGACCACTCCATCAGTGTAAAGATGGTATATATATACACACAAACATATGTGTGTGTATATATATGTACACACATATATCTATATTCTGCACACGCACACACACACACACACAGACATACACACCTCTCTAAATAACTAATTAAGCCTCTGAAAGCACCTTCCTCTTCTACCCCAATAGCATTTCCTTCCTCCTACTCATAGATGCTTTGACTGCACTGACTGTATGAGACTCCTGGCATTCTATCTCATTCCATTTCATGCTAAAGTAATCACAGCATACCGCGGCTTAGTCATGATGACGTAACAATTAGGTGGTTCTTCTTGTGCTTCTAAATACAGGCTGGGCCCCTGGTGAACAAGTTGGCTTAAGTGAGTGAGTGAATGAGCAGTGGGAGAGGTATTGAGTAGAGGTATTGATAGGCTGTCGTGGGTTGATTTTGATCATTAGTAACAGAAAATTGCCATTTATTATTTGATTTATACCATATTAGCAATGAGTCTTCCATTAGGGAGAAAATACATCAGATGGGCTAATGGACAGTTATGGGTTTTGTAAAATGATTATGATTTGATATGTGTCACTTATTTTAAAATTCAAAACACCACTAATATATGGTATAATCATTTCTTAATTAGGTCTTTAACCAATATTTACTGAGCCCGTACTGTATATATAGAACATTTTACTATGCCAGTGAAATTGATGATACATTTTCTTGATTTGGGTATCATTTAGGTCTTTGGAATCAATTTATTAATTTATCATTCAGAAAACTCAGTGAGTACTCATACCACTCCTTTAGAGTCAACAAATATTCTGTATTGTGAAGATGAACACAAATCAAGAAGACACTCATTCCTACCCTTGAGTTTTGCAAGGGAGACAGACATGGGAACAAATGATGATAGTACATTGTGAAACACACTAATGAGAGTACATACCCAGTGCCATGGGAATCTAAATTTCATTGTTACTTGGCATGCCTTTTATACCAGACCCTTCTGGAAAACTCATGGGGGCGTGGGGGAAAGAAAACTAATTTAGTCAGCTAGACCAATTGCATTGCTTTAGGGGGCCTTCTCTTTAGGGGAAAACACACAAATTTTGATCTTATGGAAAACACACAAATTGTGATCTTATTTTAAAAAATATTGTTGGAAATATGTGTTTAGAACTGTTGTTTTAGTATTCCTTAAATAGTGTTAATTGCGTTTTGTCATTTGTCTTTGGAATAATGTTTCCTACTGGAAAAAAGTATTTTATAGCCCACATTTATAAAGATGCTGGGGAGCAATGAATTAGAATAGAGCAAAAGCAGGGACATTCTGACAAATGATGATATATTTTCTTTGCAGATGATTCTAAATTCAGATATTAGTGTTTACAATTGGGTTGTGTCTATCTTTGCTGATCTTTATGATTTCTTCATGCTATCACTAATGTGGTATTTTCATGAACTGACAATTTTGTTGCTCATAGTGGGTTTTGGTTGTTTTCCGGCATCTACCTCTTGCAAAAAATAGCCTTGCAGAAAGTTAGTAATTGATCATCTTAACAATAATGGAATTCCACTTATGGCATTTTGCTCTTTTAGGTAATTGAATTAAGTGAGAAAGCACATAGGTCATTGCTGTGTTCTCTCTTTCTCAAAACTATGATAGAATGGACCCCAGTTAAGTAATAATATAATTCATCTCACAGGAATCCCCAGGTAAGCAGATATATTAGGCATTTATGTCTACATTTCTGTTTTTGGCTTATGAAGGATGGCTTTCATACAAAGTGTCTGTGTGTTTGAGTCTCGAATAGAAGAGTAATTATCAGGTGCATTGTAGACTAGTGTCTGACTTGTTTAAAGTGAGTCCAATAAGAGGGCTGTCTCATATTTCATGGTTGTAACTTGAGTATTCTCCCTGAAGTACTGTAGAAGAAAAATAACCTCAGTCTTTTTTTTGAAGAACCTTGTCTAGTCCTGACTAATCTCACCTTGCCTTCCTACTCCATGGTTTCTATCTGCTGGTGTTGAAGGCTGCTTTTGTGGAGAAGGTGAGAAGGCAGGGACAGACAATCAATGAAATCAGAGCAAGTCATAAATAATATACGACATGTTAAGTGCCTACAGTGGTACCTGGCACATAGTAAGTGCTCAATGTTTGGTCATGATCATGATTATTATTCTCATTACTCCACTTTACTTTTACATGAATGTCTCGTGATTATGGCAGATTGAATAATAGAAGTGTTTCTCACCATTCCCCATAATCATTAGCAATAGAAAATGTTTACCTTTTAATATATCAAATTGACAAATAGAAGAACGATAACAGAATCTTTCCAGATTTTTCTTTTTGTGATTAATCTGTATATAAGTCACATTGAAACATATTCAGGCATTAGTTTCCTGTTGCTACTTCTAAAAATTACCACGAATTTAGTGGCTTGAAACAACACGATTTTATTACCTTACAGTTCTGGAGGTCATAAACCCTAAAATCAAGGTGTCCGCAGGGCTATTCCTTCTGGAGGCTCTAGGGGAGAATCTGTCTTTTGCCTTTTCTAGCTTCTAGGGGCAGACTACCTTCCTGGGCTCCCGGCCTTCTTCCATCTTCAAAGCCAGCAGCTACATCTCTCCAACCTCTGCTTCACATCTCGTTTTCTGACTCTGACCCTCCTGTTATAAGGACCCTTGTGATTGCATTAGGCCCATCTGGATAATCCAGGATAATCCCCCCTTCTCAAGATCCTTAACTTAATCACATCTGCAAAGTCCCTCCCACAGGTCCTGGGAATTAGGACATGAACATCTTTGAGGTACATTATTATGTCTGATGCAAGATCCAGTGAAAATCATGACCATTACCTGTTGGATGGAATGATAGAACTTTAGATCTAAGAAATATTTTGGATCATGCCTTTGGGGGATTAAAAAAACCTAAAACAATGGAGAAATATTACACCACCTAGGACTAAAACCCAGGTCTTAGATCCCTAATCAAATGACTTTTCCACTGTCTTTATGCAGCATTTCTTTAAACTATGCCCACTGGCTAATCAATCAGTTTTTATTAAGAGTCCATGTTATAAAATTCCAGATCGTATTTGAAAACTTAATTTGAGGCCACTTTGAAATGTGGCAATCTACCTTCTTGGACTCCAATTTTGACACGCTTAACAGAAGAGCTGGATACTTCAAAATTAGTTCAGTGACATTTTTGAAAAGGAAAAAGTACCTTAGGGCTTCCCCAAGAAACCTGTAAAATTTATAACTGTGGCTCCAGTTGAAATTGTGCAGCCCAGAATTCTTCCTCCTCAGAAGGGAAAATATAATCCTTGTGAATAATTCTCATTCAGGCCCCAAGTAAGAGACACTCATACTAAAAATGGTAAACAATTGATTTTTGTGAACAGAAAGCATGATTAGACTTGTGCCTTGCTTATTTTGAGAGACTATTTAATGGGCTGTTGAGAAAACTTCTGGTACCATTTGATTTCCTACGTCTCATCTGTGTAGTGTATCAGGATGCTATAGTCAATTAGAACAGCATGTTCTTATGTACAAATATATGTGGTTTTTATGGAGCTCACCCAAGAATAAGTTAGAAACTGGCTCACTGCCTCTATTTCCTTTTTCTTTTTTACTGTTTTGGCAGTTTGAATTTGTACAGTCTATAGAGGATATATTTGGTCGCTTTGATGCTGCTTTATTTTCTGGGGTGCCTTTCAGGTGACCTGAAACGTAGACAAATGATCTTGTCATTTGTATTCACAAAACATTTGTGAATTACCTAACCCAATAAACACATTTTTATTGAGCACAGTCTGTGTTCAAAGAACCACACTGGGGATACCAAAATGAATGAGACACAACCTTTTGTAGTAGGAAAGCTATCAACTTCAGATTCAACTTTAATTCTTATCTCCTTTTTAGCCTGTAGTAATAGTAAGACTGTGGCAAATACTTAACCCCTTTGATTTTGTTTCCTTGCCTTCAGAAGTGGAAAAATGAGACACATCTCACAAGGGTGTTATAAGGATTACATTGAGGTATTATCTGTGCAAATATGAAATACAATGTGTGGACAGAGCAGGTGCTTCCTAATTGTTAGTTTCCTAGTTCAGAGATCTCACTGTCTAGTAGGAAAGATGAGATGTCTATAAATAACTGTAGTACAGGGTGAAGGTGATGAGTGGAACAAGGGCCATCCAAACAAGGAGCTGTTGGAGTTCAGAGATGAACTGTGTTATAGGGATCGGAGAAAGCCCCTTAGAGCATCTTCATGGCATTTTAGCTGGCCATTAAAAAAGGAAAAGTATCTAGACTTGTAGAGATATAGGACCTGTGATTTATGCTCCTGTTTCCTGGTTTATCTCCCCACTTGATGACCTTCTATGCCATATCTTGTGCATTGCCTAGTGCTTGGATTTTCTGGTTTTGTCTCTTTCAATCTAGCTTCTGGCTATGCCTTTGTGTCGTCAAAGATTAATTGCCTTTCCTGCAAGGGCACTCTGGGTTATTGCTTTTTTACACTTCTCAAAGGTATATGTAATGCAAATACAATAATTTTATTTATATTTTAAGAGGTAAGTAATATTTCCCCCAAAATAACTTCTGGTAGTGAGATGGATCCAATTAATCTCATGTGGGTGGTTTGCAGAGATTTAGGGCTAGCTTTGGGGTATGCTTTTGATGGGAATTATTCATGGCCCATGGAATCAAGATTTTCTGAGAAAATAAGCTATTGTCTATTTTTTATTTTCCTTTGGATGGTGTGGTGCTGGAAATCCTGCCCCTGACAGTTGCTCACACAGCTGGCTCCACCTGTGTGACTAGGCATCGCAGCCCATCTTAATCACAGTATGACCTCCATTGGCCTCGGCAGACCTAATTTAGAAAATTGACTCATTTCGCACAGGCTACCCAGCAGCTATTTGGAGCTGCTGTCTTCTAGTGACTTACAGCTTGAACTAGTTGAGAGTCTCAAATTGACATTTTCCTCTCACTTACTTTAAAAAACATACAACCTTTACCAAATTCTATGTATTTCACATACCCACACTTTTGCTAATGTTAGACTGGCCAAGTTTTCTGAATCAAAGCTTGGAATATATTGTTTGACATAGGACACAATGTTGGGGCCTAATATATCTAATGTGTATGTGTATGTGTGTATGCATACATGTATATGTATATGTGTGTATGTGTATATGCATACATATATATGTATATGTATGTATGTGTGTATAAATATATCTTAAAGCTACTTAATTGTAGCTCTATTATTAATAAATAGATCATTTTCTCCTCTTTGGGATTTAAATTTTAAAAAATTAGTATCTTTTAAATTTCAGCACTGACTGTTTGGTACCAAGATGGGTAAATCTGATTAGAGTATAAAGTATTAAGGGTTTTTAATAGTTATTTATAGCTCTTAATTAATAGTTATTAATAGCTCTTAATGATGTGAGAGGATGTGTTTATATTTGGGGGAAACTTCGGCAATGTGCTTGTACTTTTGTTTCCTCCTAGCTCATAATAAAACATTCCCAGGGCCTCTGTTTTTGGTTTGGGATATAGCAATTGTATGCAGACATGGCTTGGTCCTCCATTCTTGGCTGGGAATTCTCATTAAAGAGATCCTCTACCATTAACTCACTGTTTGCAAGATCTTGGTGATGAAGATTCAGAGAGGAAACATCTGCCTTCCCAGAAAGGAACCATGTCATTATTTTGTTTCTGTCTCTGCATTTGGACTCCAACAAATAGAGGTTTGTGAGAAGAGAAAAAGAGTTTACACATGCTCCTATGATCAGGTGTTGCTCATCTGAGTGGGCAGATGAGTGATGCATGGGTCACAGACACAGGATTCCCCTGGGGGCCCTGGCTACTCTTAACAACAGATTGAAGTTTTGCTTTAGGCTAAATGTCTAGAAGATAAAAGTAAAAGTCAACAGAGTATTGAAGCTTTGTGAAATTTTAGAATCTACTCAATATGTCTTTTGGAAGAGATGGAAACTGGGAATTTGATAAGAATGTATATGAATCCATCTAATCAAGTTTTGACATGTGTTGGGGTAGGATGATTTGTTGGGGAGTATAAGGACCTGGAATGTTTTTTTCATCCTGTTGTCAACCCAGTTTCTCATTCAGCTGTGGCTTTACCCTATTTAGGTTCTATGTGCTTTCTTTAAATATATGAATGTGGGTGTTATGGGATGGTTAGTCCATGTAAGTGTTGGATCGTACCCCGTACTTGACTTATTTACTTATTGCAGTTTTCAGGGAGTAATTGACTATGAGTTGGCTCTGTGTCCCCACCCAAATCTAATCTTGAATTATAATCCCCACATGGTGAGGGAGGGTCCTGGTAAGAGGTGATTGGATCATGGGGACAGTTTCCCCCATGCTGTTCTCGTGATAGTGAGGGAGTTCTCACGAGATCTGATGGTTTTAAAAATGGCAGTTTCTCCTGCGTGTATGCACTCTCGCCTGTTGCCTTGTGAAGAAAGTGCCTGCTTTCCCCTTTGCCTTCCACCATGATTGTAAGTTTCCTGGGACCTCCCCAGCCATGTAGAACTGTGAGTCAATGAAACCTCTTTTGTTTATAAATTACTCAGTCTCAGGTAGTATCTTTATAGCAGTGTGAAACAGACTACTACAGCAATTATGTTATTATTGTGAATGATATAAAATAGTCACAAGTGAGGGCAGAATTCTGTTCTCAGTATTTGTGAATCTTGAGCAATACCATAACTCCAAGAACTTCTAACTCTAAAGCATGAGCTGAAGGCATGAAAATCTTTTTTAGGATGTGCTGCTATATTAAAATGAGTCTGTTTCAAACTCTAGGTCTCTGTTTGTACTTTGACTCCAGGCAAATATGCAGGAGCCTTGTGAATACCATCTAATGTACCAAAAATTCACTTTGATACAGGTAATTCTGGAGCCCTAACCAAGATTTTCATTTTCTTTTACCTTTTTAGTTTTAACCAGATATAGCAAAAGGACTTCACTGTAATTCTGTCTTTTTATAATATGGATCCCATGGATGAAGTAGTACAGCTTTCTGTGTGCTGCACATATATATATATGTGTGTCTATATATATATATATATATATATATATTTCCTGTGTTGCATATATGTGTGTGTGTGTGTGTGTGTGTGTGTGTGTGTGTGTGTATATAGGCTACAGGGAATTATAGTCTGTAGCAGTTTTCTCAAAGGATCTCTATAGGCAGTTAATAGTAGTTGAAAGAGGAACTGTTTCTGAATTTTTGAGTTAAACAGTAAAACTAGTTTCTTTGTGGTACTTCTCAGAGCCTAAAATCTGCCAATGTGTGTAGAGAATTTCCATGAGGATGATGTGTGGACTTTCTCCCATTTTTAAATGTAACCCCTCCTCCTTTTATTTTTTGGCAGAGTATCTTACTGGATTTTTGTTTCACAGAATTTGGTCAATGATATTTACAGGATTAGAAATAAGCATTCTTGAATTTTTTTTGTTGAAATTCTATGAAATAGCTGTTGGATCTGGGCTTCTAAGAGCATAGTTAATGCTTCTAAAACTTTAATATGCCTGTACATTTGCTGGGTATCGTGTTAATATGCAGAATTTGCTTCAGTTGGTTTCCATGGGGGCAGTGATTTTGCATTTCTTCCCAGGTGATACCGATGCTACTGGTGTTTTAGGTAAGGCTCCAGATGTACTTAAGTGCTTTCCTAGGTGAAAAGTGTTAAAGATAATCTCTTCCACCTGGCCTGGTGGTAAGGTGTTTAGAGAGGCTTCACCTTAGGGCACTGGAAGTTGGAGATGAGTAAGTAGTTACACAAGCCAGATTATCTACTTGTATATTGCTAATAATCTGTTTATTTTTCATTGTATATTTTTTCCTGGCTATGAGAGATACACAAACATATTTTCAGAATAAAATAGCAAATATCTATATGCTTTGACACTTGCTGTGTGTGTCCAAAATATCCCATGGCCTTTTGAGAGGTCTTTGGTAGGGGAGTTTAGCTCTCTGTTCTGTAAGCAATAATACTGAATGGGAAATACACATGTGGAATGCTTAGTTAGACCTCGTTTAACCCCTTGCCTATCTCAATATTCATGTCCTCAGCCGAGGACAAAGACTTTAACTGACTTTCTATGTGAAAATGTATCAGTGATTTCGAAGGGGTTTTAATTGTTTAAGGCTGGGATAACAATTAAGGTTTGCCTTTTGTGTTAACTCTGTACATTTGTTCTTTAATATCTAAAGGGATGTCTATAGAAAGACTCAAGGCTATGGTCTGAGCTTGATGAAAAAGACTGACACATTAGATTAACAATCTCTCTTCTGGGCATGGGAAGGAAAATATCCTCACAGGAGCTGAGCTGCATATTTGACATCCCTGATAAAGCATTAGGTTATGCTGACACCACATTGTCAACAGATGATCTTTGCACCTTCTGATTTGCTTAGTATCCATTGTCAAACACTTAAATATGGGTTAAGGCTACTATATAAATTATTTACTTAATTATTTACTTATGCCATTTTTTTTTTTTTTTTTTTTTAGTACTAAAACTGCATTTTAGGCTGTGTGCTCAGAGTAATTGGGCCAAGATTCCAGTGAAATACCTGAATGGTGCTAAAAATAAATTCAATGAGATTCCCTTAGGTCTTTTCTCAGTGGTTAGATTGTTTACTCCTCAAATTCCTTGCTAACAAATTCTTCCTAATAGAGGTCCTGTTAGAGTCAATTAGTTAAGATTTATTTATAATTAGAAACTCCTATTTGCACGCAGTTGAATCTTTCAAAGTCTTTCAGTAGGTTAAGTTTGTTTTTTGCAGTTTTGATTACAAATACTTCATTTTAGTTACAAAGTTAAGCTTTAGTTTAATTCTTGGTCATATCAAAAATTTTAAATTCATTGAATCTAAATCATGAGTTGATTATATTAGAACTGTGTAATAAAGCATTAACAATCAACAGTTAAGATGCTTCTTTTATGTGGTAGTTCATCGGGACAGAAGACAGCATAATACAGATGCCCAGTGTAAAGAATTTAGCAGATTCAAATTATCCAGTGGTTCACTCAACTAGAAACTCTAATTTTTAAAGAATGATGTAAAATTTGCTGGGCACTCGTGTGTACTTGCGTGCATATGTTCTTGTGTTGTTGGTGTATATTGTTCTGCTTTGTTTTGTTGTTCTTCATATACATTCAGATAAGAGCTTTTCTGATTTGGTAGTAGTAGGTCAGGATAAAGAGCTGGGGTGTGCTATCCCCCACTTGTGAGTTGTATATAATTTGTTAGGCTTCTTTTGTGTCCACCTTTTTTTTAATTTAGATGGCTGGCTCTGACTGCTATAACAAGGTATGTATCACAGCTATGTAATGTAAGAATGCAAAATCTACTATAGTTGTACTATAAATTCAGTACCTGTTGCTGTATAATTAAGATACTGCATTTGAAGACAATAAAAAAGCTGATTCAAATATGTGTACAGAATATTGTTTTCTCATTCTTATATTAGGAAAGATGAGAATATAGATTACTAGGCAGAAAAATAATAAATTTGTGTCAGAGATACTTGTAAGCTTATGCTTACATTCTTAACGTTTGTGTATTTGCTTTGATGTAGCTTTATACAAATCACATTGTCTAATGCATGGGGCAGAAGAGATCATAGCATGATGGAGAATCCTCTTTGAGAGCAGAAACTGAGTCTTTTATATTTTTTTCCCTGCATGCCCTGTGCTGTGCTCTGTACAGAGCAAGTGTATTGATTGTAGAATCTCCAAATCATTTCTATGTCTTTGGGCTGTAAGTAGGCATAAAATCAGACAAAGATGATAAATGAGGACTATAATATGAAATGGTTAAAAATGTCTATCAAAAGTCATTTATGGTGAAGGAAGGAGAGAAGAAAGACTCAAAAGCATTAATTCAGTCAAAACAGGTGATAAATCAATTATAATAAAGTATTGGTTATTTGAGTTTCTTCAGATTTTTTTTAAAGTACATACAATTCCATTATTTTTAGTTTGTTAGCTACTGATACATAATTTTCTTGAGTGTGTTTTTCCTGTGTTGTGAGTCATTTTTCCAGCCTCAGACTTGCTGCTGCTTGGGCAGCACTGAGAGTTAAACTTAGGACAAATGAACTATCCTCTTGTGCTCTCGGCAGAACTGGCTCTGTTATCCAGAAGTCATTACCAATCATCAACAACATAGGAGTTTTTAGCCTTAAAGAGAAATAAGTGTTTTGGAGTTATGTATCACTATATAATACTTTATATAAATAGGAAGTTATTTTCACAATGCAGCCTGATGCCAAACGCTTGATCATGTATATATAATTGGTACCTATTGTCAGTGCATAACATGGCTGTCTTCTGTTTGCTTCAAGAGCAGCATGGGACAATAAGATTAGAATGTGGAACTTTAGCCATGAATCTGAATTGAGTTTGCTAAAGTGCTACTTAAAGTTTTTGCAGTAGACTTGAACCAGTGCCACTTTTTTCATTGAAACATAACTCATTTAAGCATCTTTTTCCAAGGTGAGAGAAAGGTTTTAATGAGTTAAAATATGCCTTATTCACCAAGACTTAGTGAGGATTATGTATTTTACTCTATGTAAAAAATAAAGGTAATACAAATTGTGATTATGTGCTGTAAGGACATTTCTGTTGGACTTCAATTCACCAAGTGTAGACTTTTCTTCTTGATTAGTCACCAAATCCCATTTTGTGGAGTGAAAATCGGTGTCCGGGGAGACTTCATTAGTTTGCCCCACGTCAGTGAGTGAATCTGTGTTAGTAGCAATCAGATTCTGAATCCTATGCTTGGATCAAGCTGTTCCTCAAGGCCACAGTGTGTAGTTATCAACTTACTAAAAATAGTTAACATTTATTCATGCTTGTTATGTGCCAGTAACAGTATAAAACCCTTTGCATGCATTACATCATTTCATTCTCACAACAATATAATGTGGACTATATTATTTAGTATTTACATTTTTAAAAGATTATAAACTGAAGTTCAGTAATTATAAAGAACCCATCTGTATTAGTCCGTTTTCACACTGCTGATAAAGACATACCCAAGCCTGGGAAGAAAAGAGATTTAATGGACTTACAGTTCCACATGGCTGGGGAGGCCTCACAATCATGGCAGAAGGCAAGGAAGAGCAAGTCATGTCTTACATGGATGTGGCAGGCAAAGAGAGCTTGTGCAGGGAAACTCTGTCTTATAAAGCCATCAGATCTTGTGAGACTTATTCACTATCATGAGAAAAGCATGAGAAAGACCCACCCCATGATTCAATTGTCTCCCACTGGGTCCCTCCCAGGACACATGGGAATTCAAGATGACATTTGGGTGGGGACACAGCCAAACCATATCACCATCCAAAGTCACATGGGTAAAAAATGGGTGGAACTGGAGTATGAAGCCAATTTGTCTGCCTCTAGGGTCCTTGCCCCAAAACAATATGCTATACATCCTCCAACATATTCATTCAGAGCGAGCCAAAAATTTAAATTTTCCTCACAGAACTAAAGGACTTCATCTTCATTGTGGTGGGATTGAGATATTTCATAACGTGATTTGTGGAGGTGTAAAATACAAAATATTGCATCTATTAATATATTAGGTAAAAACTAGTTTTAATCCAGAAAGTCTTATGAATTAGTAAATAGAGTTTTTTTCATGTTTTATTTCAGCTTCTGATTCTCTGGTGGAAATTACTAAAAACAGCTTAGTTGAAGCTTTCCTCCTAGGACATATTTCAATGTACTTTGCAAATAGAAAAGCAAATTTAGCTCCAAATTCAATTCATATCCAAATTTATCTTCTGCAATAAATACCTAATTTTCTCTCCAGATGAGTTTGTGGAATATATATTCAAAAGGAAACAATTTTGAAAAATTTTTATATATTTTCCCAAAGGAATCCAGAAACCAGTGAATGTCTCAATGAAATGTGTTTTTTTTTTTTCCTTTTCTATAAGCAGAGTGTGCTAGTGGGAAAAGGGGGCTTAATTAATTTGAGAAAACATGCTACAGCACATTTACTGAAATGCCATAATAAGTAATTAAACCAAAATTGCTCTTGTCAAAATAAATGAATAAACTTGATAAGGCATTTTCCTTTACTTTGCAGATTTGTTCCACTTTACCACTAATTCATAAAATCCACAAAGGGTCTCTAGTCATTAGTGTGATTAGTTAAAATCTGCTGCTGTCACATTGTTATGAAAGAGAAATAAAAGCCAGAAGTGCATATCAGGCCACATGAATAGGGTGAGAGCATGTCAGGTGAATCAGAGAGATACAGTCGTGGGGGTCAGATGTGGTATCAGGAATAATGTGGGAGGCCGGATTGAAGTCTGGGCCAGGAACAATGGTAATTGTGGGAGACTCAACAAAGAGTGAGTATAGCTGAAGGAGCCTGGGAGCAGAAATTATATGCCTCAAGTGTGAGGAAGAAAACAGATTTTGGAAGTTATGAGAACTGTAGGCAGTGAGTTGAGCATAGTTTGTGATTTTCAGGGCCTCTAAAAGTATTAAGGCAGCGGTAGCTGCTGCACACAGACATGAGGGCTAGGCTAAAACAGTAAGGTCAAGTTGTTTGGACAGAAAGGCTACAGGGTGGGGTCCCGGCTCTTGTGTAAGAATTCTGACCACACTAACCATGCCTAGGAAGGAAAGGGGTTGTTTTGTAGAAGGGATTGGGATTTGGGAGATTAGCCGGACACGATCAGCAGGGAGAGCATGTGTGTTTTTATGAGAATTATGCTGAGATAGGTAACAGATGAGGAAGAAATTTGGGCTTGACTGAAGTAATGGGGGCTGTCTGAAGCCTTGAGGCAGTACAACCCAGGTAATTTGCTGAGCCTGATGGGTGTCAGCGTCAGTCTAAGTGAAAGCAAAGAGAGGCTGGGATGAAGGGTGCAAAGGAATAGTTTGCGATCCAGAACAGAATAATGGGTTTGTGCAGGGAGGTATTGAGGATAGGAGAGTATATGGGTTTGGCACCATGGGGTAGATAGGTAAAAACAATTTGGTTGATAAGGAGCAGATCTTGAACTAACCTGTAAGGCTTGTCCCGTTTTTGGACAGATAAAATGGGGGAATTGTAAGGGGAGTTTATAGGCTTTAAAAGGCCGTGCTGTAGCAGGCCAGCGATAACAGGCTTTAATCCTTTTAAAGCATGCTGTGGGATAGGATATTGGCATTGAGTGGGGTAAGGGTGATTAGGTTTTAATAGGATGGTAAGTGGTGCATGATCGGTCACCAAGGAGGGAGTAGAGGCCTCCTATACTTGTGGTTTAAGGTAGGGAGATAGAAGGGGAGGATGTGAAGGAGGCTTTGAACTGGGGGAAAAGGCAGCAATGAGGTGTGGCTGTAGCCCAGGAATAGTCAGGGAAGCAGATAATTTAGTTAAAATGTCTCGACCTAATAAGGGAACTGGGCAGGTGGGGGTAACTAAAAAGGAGTGCTTAAAAGAGTATTGTCCAAGTTGGCACTGCAGTTGGGGAGTTTAAGAGGTTTAGAAGCCTGGCCAGCAATACCTACAACAGTTATGGAGGCAAAGGAAACAGGCCCTTGAAAAGAAGGTAATGTGGAGTGGGTAGCCTCCGTGTTAAGAAGGGGATGGACTTACCCTCCACTGTGAGAGTTAACCGAAGCTCGGTGTCCGTGATGGCCTAGGGGGCTTCTGAGGCAGTCGGGCAGTGGGCAGTGTCAGGCTTCAGCGGTTAAGCTGAGAAGATCTGGGAAGGAGTCTGTCAGAGAGCCTTGGGCCAGAGTTCCAGGGGCTCTGGGAGTGGCTGCCGGGTTGGACAGTCCGATTTCCAGTGGGGTCCCGCCCAGACGGGACACAGCGAATCCTGGGCTGCGGGCATTCCTTGGCCCATTGGCCAGATTTCCGGCACTTGTAGCAAACTCCTGGGGGAGGAGGTTCTGGAGGAACCCCTGGCAGCTGCAGTTCAGGCGTTTGGAGTTCTTGTGTGCTGGAGATGTGGCCAGGGTTTGTCTCACAGTGGAGGCAAGGGTTTGCAACTCAGAAATACATTGCTACTTGGCTGCCTCTACTCTGTTATTGTACACCTTGAAGCCAAGGTTGATTAATTCCTGTTGTGGGGTTTGAGGGCCAGATTTTAATTTTTGAAGCCTTTTTAAATGTTGGGAGCGGATTGGGTAATAAAATGTATATTGAGAATAAGACGGCCTTTTGACCTTTTAGGGTCTAGGGCTGTAAAGCGTCTCAGGGTTGCTGCCAAACAAGCCATGAACTGGTCTGGGTTTTTATATTTGATGAAAAAAGAGCCTAAACACTATCTGATTTGGGATAAAGAAAAAGTAGCATTAACCTCGACTATGCCTTTAGCTCCAGCCACCTTTTTCAGTGGAAATTGCTGGGCAGGTGGGGGAGGGCTAGTCGTGGAACGAAACTGTAAGCTGGACCGGGTGTGAGGAAGGGAGGTGATAAAAGGATTATAAGGTTGGGGAGTGGAGGCTGAGGAAGAATTGGGACCTAGCTCTGCCTGGCGAGGAGCAGCCTGGGGAGGAGGGGCCCTCCCCAGATGGGTCTGTAGAAAAGGAAGATTAGAAGGGCTCAGCGATGCTTGGGATTGGGACTGAGGGGACAGGCAGGAGGGAAAAGGAGGATTTGGATGAGTCACATTGGGAACAGAGACTAGAGAGGGAAAAATGGGTGAAAGAATGCCTGGACGTCAGGCACCTCAGAGTGTTTGCCCATTTTACGACAAGAATTATCTAGATCTTGTAGGATGGAAAAATTGAAAGTGCCATTTTCTGGCTATTTGTAACCACTGTCGAGTTTGTATTGGGGTCAAGCAGTGTTACAGAAGAAAATAAGATGCTTAGATCTTAGGTCAGGTGAGAGTTGAAGAGGTTTTAAGTTCTTGAGAACACAAGCTAAGGGAGAAGAAGGAGGAATGGAGGGTGGAAGGTTGCCCATAGTGAAGGAGGCAAGTTTAAAGAGAAGGGTAGAAACATGGAGAGAAGGGGTTGGGGGGTGCTTGACCCCCAGAAAAGCGGTGCTTGCCGCTAAGGGTGAAGGACCAAGGCAGGCGTCCCCGCGTGGTCAGATACCTCTGAAACGTGGGTGAATAATCAGGCAGGCATCCCCACATGATTAAACACCCAGGGAAGACTGTCTTCCCGAGTCCGTGACCGGCGCTCGAGTTTTGGGTCCACGAATAAAACACATCTCCTGTCTCTACCAGAAAAGGGAAGGAACTGAAATTAAGAGAAGGGAAAGATTGAAAGATGGTGCCAAGATTGAAAGGAGAAAGAGGTTGAGGGAATAGTGAGAGAGGTTGGAGAAGAGAGTAGAGAGAGGCCGCTTACCCGATTTAAAATTGGTGAGATGTTCCTTGGGCTGGTTGGTCTGAGGACCTGAGGTCACAGGTGGATTTTTCTCATGGAGCAAAGAGCAGGAGGACAGGGGACTGATCTCCTGAGGGAGGTCCCGTGATCCGAGTCGCGGCACCAAATTTCACTCGTGTCGGTGTGAAGAGACCACCGAACAGGCTTTGTGTGAGCAACAAGGCTGTTTATTTCGCCTAGGTGCGGGTGGGCTGAGTCCGAAAAGAGAGTCAGTGAAGGGAGATAGGGGTGGGGCCATTTATTTGGGTAGGTAAGGAAAATTACAGTCAAAGGGGGGTTGTTCTTAATGTCAGGCTTGTGAGCCCAAGCTAAGCCATCATATCCCCTGTGACCTGTGCATATATGCCCAGATGGCCTGAAGCAAGTGAAGAATCATAAAAGAAATGAAAACGGCCTGTTCCTGCCTTAACTGATGAC
Organism: Hylobates moloch; assembly: GCF_009828535.3. NCBI lineage: Eukaryota > Metazoa > Chordata > Mammalia > Primates > Hylobatidae > Hylobates > Hylobates moloch. The sequence goes on from NW_026652286.1 coordinate 17,739,816, forward strand.
ATTACTTTGTGAAATTCCTTCTCCTGGCTCATCCTGGCTCAAAAGCTCCCCTGCTGAGCATCTTGTGACTCCCACCCCTGCTCACCAGAGAACAACCCCCCTTTGACTGTAATTTTCCTTTACCTACCCAAATAAACGGCCCCACCCCTGTCTCCCTTCGCTGACTCTTTTTGGACTCAGCCCACCTACACCCAGGGGAAATAAACAGCCTTGTTGCTCACACAAAGCCTGTTTGGTAGTCTCTTCACACAGACAGGAGTGAAAGAGCATGTATCTATAAGTACTTTAAATGAGACCATGTAAGCCCGTGTTATATCTGAGGCCAAGGCAGGAGTCAATAGTGGTCAATATTTGTATGTAAATACTGATTATAGTAGTTATTTTTTTGGACAAAAGGAACATTTAGAAAGTATTCAGAGCAATACTTTCATAATTAGAAAATCAGACTAGCCTGTTGTCTCATAGTATAAACTACAGAAAATAAACCTTGACCACATGTTGAGTTCTTTGGCAGGATATATGTTAGGGCACTAGGGTGAGCCCTGAGTGAAGGCAGATCTGTATGGAATGAAAATATATCACATATTGCATATCAGATTTGCTATGTCAAAAGAGTTTCAGTTAAAAATTATGTTAATGCCACTGAAATGATAAAAGAAGATAATATTGAGGGGGTCATTCCTATAACTAGTAATTTGAATTTAAAGCAAAAATCCAAGCGGAAAATCCTCTATTGAGTACCTACTGTGTTCAAGGCACTGATTTAGATAGTATAGGTGGTACAAAAATGAAACATCCATGGGCTTGCCTTCATTCTGTATTCTGGTATAGTTGATAAGATATTTAAATAATTGCAGCAAGATACCAGGTAATATTTGTTGAAAAAAGTCCAGAGAATTCTTCTAGGAGAGTAGAGTAAGACTTTGCCTCTGACCATGGAGATTAGGGTGGTGCCTAAGCCAGGCAATGAATGACAGGGAGGTTTCGGATTTATGGATGTGGAGAACACTTCCAGGCTGATGGAATTATAAACAGATTTCCAGAGGTGCAGAATCATGCTTAAGTTTGGAGTATTAGATTGTTTTCTTTGTCTAGAAAATAGTTATAGAAAAGGGTATAGACTAGCATGTTAGTTTAGAGCCTGAACTTGGGGGACAGGAGGGTCTTAGATGACAGGTTAGGAGTTTTAATTATTTTTGCAAGATAAATTTGTTGGCAGGGGTCAGGGACATGTTAATGAGCAGGAGAGAGGCATTTTCCCTTTGTTCTTCAAAAAGAAATTGAGCAGTGAGATAAAAATCAGTGGGGGAGGTGTTCAGAGTTGAGGAGAATGGGGAAAAGCTATTGCAATTGTCCAGGCAAAAAGCATTGAAATTCTGAAATAAAGTAGTGATAGGAATGGAGAGGTGGTAGGTTAAATGAAGGGGATACTGGGTCATAGAATGGACAAGATTTCAAATGTGATTTAGTGACAAATAAATGGGGAGTCAATTATAATTCTGGACTTAAGTCTGGATCATTAGGAGCATGTACATGCCATTGATTGTAAGAGAAAGAAGGGGAAAACCATTTGAGAAGGAAGATGGTGAATCTATTTTGGACATAATGAATTTGAAGTTCCAAGGGATTTGTAGACGGGGATCTTCAGCTAGCAGTTCCAAAGGCAGTGTTTGGAGTCCAATAGCATACATGTAAAATGTTTTATAAGTATTAGACATCAATTTATAATGTTGAAACTGAAAATAGGATATTTGTTTTCTTAATCCAGAAATTCTTTGCTGAAAGCCAAGGCTTTATTCTTGAATATAGGGGCAAAATCTGTTGAATTAAAGAGATCCATATTACTATGAAGCAAAGGAAACAAGGTTTTAATAAACAGGCAAATAGCCCCAAATCTCACAATGTTTAAAAGCATTTCAGGCCATTAGAAGACCATAATGACAATGGTAGCTACTCTATACTGATATTTCTAATATTACTATTACTTCTATTAGGAATATTAAGAGCTATTACACTTGTTGAGTTAACAGCTCCATAATATTTCATAACATTTCATTAGTCTTCTGATGCATGTTTGGGTTGTCTTCCTGTTTCTCATTATTATAAATACTGCTCCAGCAAACATCCTTGAAAGTAAGCCCTTGAGTATGTATGTATGCAAATATTTTTGTAGGAAAATTTCTAAAAACTGGAATGGATAAGTCAAAGAGTATCCCATTTAAGGTTTAATGGGTACTGTCAAATTTTTCTCTAAAAATGTTGGTACAATTTTTATTCACATCAGAAAATGTGTAACAGTGTATTTCCTTCAGAGCTTCACTAACACCAGTTATCAATCTTTTAAATTTTGGCCTATTTGAAAACCAAAAATCGTATTTGCATATTGTTCACTTTGCTTGAGTCCCTTTTCACGTTTAGTAGTACTTTCATCTTTTTCCTGTTGGGAATTAGGAAATAGTCTTTTCTTTGATTTTTCCCTCGAATTATAATTATTACCATTTGTTGATTGGGTACATGGGAGCCCAATGAGCAAAGGAACCTTGAAACTGGTAATACCAGCAAAGTTAGTGATGTTGTAATTAAGAATTCCTAGATAATAGTAATGACTGCTGGCTGGTAAGTTCTTGTGATACTGAGTTCAAATCTGGGTTCAACCATTTCCTGATTTGGTAAGGGGCTGAGCACCCTGAATATCAATTTTTTCATCTTTAAAATAGAAGTAAAGTTAAAACCTTCCCACAGGGTTTTGTGAGTGTTAAAATTCAACAATAGGAACAAAGTAGGTTCTCACTAAGCTGAAGGCTGATTATGTTGAAATTGTTTGAAGTTGAACTTGAGGTTCCTATAAAGCTTTTATTGTAGTCCTGAAGTTTTCACTCGTACTACTATCCTATATGCATACAGGCCAAGACAGTGTTATCTCATGAGAACAGAGACAATATTCTACAACCATGTCTCTGATCATCCCATTATTAAACATGACTCTGGGGCAATAGGGCCAAAAAGACATAGAAAATGCAAATAGTCTCTAAACTAATAAACAGCTACGAGAACAGAATTATTTAAAAGATGTGTGGATTTGAAACTCATGTCTCAAAGAGGCCACTGAAGTGCCAAGCTAAACATATTTTTCCTGATATAGAAATTCATATGTCAACTTTAGGGATTACTTGTTTTATGAAATAGTCATAGGAAATCTGTCATTTTGACCTGAATTTCTCAAGGTAAATATAGTGCTTTAGAAGCCCTACAAAGGGATGTTTTTAAATTCATGTCTAAGCTCATAATATGAGCATTAGGAAAATGATAAACCTGTAAAAATCCATATCATATATCTTGAAGTTCAATTTAAGCATTTACTTATTCATTCCAGTCATGCTGTTGAATAACCCATTGGGTGGCAGGCACACTGCTGATCATTGGTAGTGTGAAGAAGAAGAAAACCAGTAAAGACCTTAGGAACAAGAAGACAATAAACATAGGTGATAAGGGCTAAAATAGAGGTATAGAACATCATGGAAGCAGTAAGGAGTGACAGCTGGATAAAGCATCATGGAGGAGGTGACCTGTGATTTGGGCAGGCAGTCCACCAAGGAGTGAAGAAGGCAAGAGAGGTTCAGAAGAAGGGAATAGCCCATATAAAAGTATAAAGAAGCATGATATTTTCAGGGAACATTTTCAGATGTCTGGATTATAGGGCACTGGAAGTGAATACTAGGAATACAGTAAGTGATTTGAATTAAGCCCTGTATTCAGTCTCTTTTCTGCTTCCCTTTCCAGGCCCACTGCCATCAAGTTACTTCAGACACGATTTACTCCAAAAATTGACAGTTATATAAAAGATCATAGACTATTTCTTCCTAAAGCTGATACTATGTCAGAGATTATAAACTGTTATCTTCCCTTCTAATATTCCTAAACACAGTATTGATTAAATTTGGGTCTATTTTCTTTTCCACTGTTGCCTAGCACAGAGCTTGATTTGATAACTTGTTCTGGTCAAACAGTTGACTATGAGATGTGGAAGGGTAAGCAAAAATAAAACAAAATACTGGATGAAGATTCAAACTTCACATTTAACTCAGTGAGGTTGGCAGTGGCTTCTTGGAATACTGTGTTGAGATGGCATTTGAAGTCATGTAGAATTAACAGAAAGAATGGTAGTTGATTATGGAATTCTGCTATGGACAAAGAAGGCAGCAATGGTGTCATCTGCTATTCTCAACACTTTCCCTACCACCAACCTCTAACAGTTTTATGATTCTACAATTCTATGCCATGTGTATACTGAGATGGTGGCCTACCTTTGCCCATAATATTAGGCATAACATATTTATTGTAGTAACTGAGGTTTTCTAACTCCTGGACCTTATATAGTTTTCAAGTGGCTTGTGTCAGTTTCTCATACAGACATCTAATAAATAATTTCTGTTTTGCCCCAAACTTCTGAAAAGTCACCCATTCTTTAATATTTATCACTTTGGCTACCTACTTTGGTAGCCATCTCCAGTCATCCAGAATGATCACTAACTTAGATGTTCTATTGCCTTTAATGTCCATATTATCAACGTGGGATACAACATGGTTGTCTTTTTTTTATATGTTTAGTTGTATGTGTATTTGCCTTACCCCCCACCCTCATTATAAATTCCATGGGATTTTGAGATCTATGCTGTATTCACTTGGTATCTTATATTATCACTGGACACAGGACCAACACAGAGATGCTCAAGAAGTATTTGTTGAGTTAATGAATGCATGAATAATTTTCTATGCTTTTGTTCCTTTTCATTATACATATAATTTTTTTACATCTACTGTGTTGAAATTTTACATTTTCATAGGGGTAAAATGTATTTTATAAAAATTAAAATACCGGCTGGGTGCGGTGGCTCACGCCTGTAATCCCAGCACTTTGGGAGGCCGAGGTGGGTGGATCACGAGATCAGGAGATGTTAACCATCATGTTAACCATCCTGGTTAACATGGTGAAACCCCATCTCTATTAAAAATACAAAAAATTAGCTGGCTGTGGTGGCGGGTGCCTGTAGTCCCAGCTACTGGGGAGGCTGAGGCAGGAGAATGGCATCAACCTGGGAGGCGGAGCTTGCAGTGAGCCAAGATCGTGCCACTGCAGTCCAGCCTGGGTGACAGAGGGAGGCTCTGCCTCAAAAAAAAAAAAAAACAAAAAGAAAAACAACACCTAGGAATTTTTTTCTCAAAAGAAGCAGTATTTTTTTCTCACAATATGAGAATTCCTAACTTATAATAATAGATTCAGTTTTTTCTCCCTCATTTTAAAAGTTAGGGCCTAATTAGTTGAATTAATTTGATCAAGAACTAAGAACTTGATTTAATTTTAAAATATGCATATTTACATGGAGAAACTGATATTTAAATTTCAATATTTATCTTTGTCGTCTTCAACTATTTTTCAAAATCTTGTTTATATTGGCAGCCTATTAGCAAAAACTTATTTCTGAAAGTAAAATTCTAGAGTTTTTTTATATTTTATGAATGCATAAAGAAATTTATGAGGTAATCTGTTTCCTATAATTACTGTAATTGCTGTTCATGTTACATACATTTTATATTTGAGATAAATTTATCTTTAAATTTTTTCCTATTTGATACTTATCACTGGTCAGCACCACTATAATGATGATCACCTGGGTTTAGGCAATGTTTGAAGTTTTAATCCTACTAACACTTGGATCTCTTTCCCCCTTTTTCTAAACCAAGGCTATTTGTTCTTTCTTTTTTATTTTGTCATTGTGCTCCAAGAGAATTCCATTTCCTGGAAACCATAACCTTCCAATTACATTCAAAATTCATCTCTATTAAAGTGCACTAAGTTAATATTAACTTAAGCAACATAATAAAAATAGTCAATTCTTTAAATTTTTACCCCAATATTACTATTTATAATGTCTGAAATATTCTAAAACTTCTCATTGTCTAAAATATTTTATTTTTATATTTTTATTTACAAAAAATAAATTAGGTACAGTGACTCACATCTGTAATCCCAACACTTTGGGAGGCCAAGGAGAGAGGATTGCTTGAGGCTAGGAGTTGGAGGCCAGACTGAGAAACATAGCGAGGCCCACTCTACAAAAAATAAAAATAAAAAAATTAGCCAGGTATGGTGGTGCATGCCTGTAGTCCCAGCTACTCGGGCTAAGGCAGGAAGATCGCTTGTGCCCAGGACTTCAGGCTGCAATGAGTCATGATTTTGTCACTGCACTCCAGCCTGGGCAACAGAGCGAGATCCTGTCTCTATAAATAAGTGAAAATTAAATTTATATTTTACTTTGATTTATAGAATAAGACAGTGGCTAAATTGAAATTATAACTTATATGAGAATTATACATTTTGTTTCATCAATTTGATCTATAATAATCTTATAATTAGATAATAGTCACATCGAGGGCAGGGATGATGATTTCTTATCCTGTATGACTTGCTCTACCTGAGAAGGCATTAAGCCTGTGGGGAATGTTTAATAAGCACTTATTAAACACAGAATCAGAATTGTAGAGGTCTTGAGGAGGTCTACAATGTTATCTGCTTCGACTTTTCATTTTATAGATGAGAAATTTTTTATTTTCATATTCTTCCTCAAATATCCATAACTTCCTGTTAAATATAAAATCATGCTAGCACTAATTTTTTCAGTATGTTAACTGTTTTTGATAATGTAACATTTTTGCTTATTGAGGTGGGTTGAGACACAAAACAAATACATCTCTCTTGTGCATTTAAATTTAATTTTAATTCAATTATTTTTGCTCAGTTTTCTGTTGATGGAAACATATCCTTAAATCTTTCTATTTAACTCCAACTACCACTTTAATCCCAGCTAGCAGTTTCTAGCTGGGATTTTGTCTGCTAGCATTAATTTTTAATTATCTACATTCAGAACACAGTATTGTGATCTGTTGTGGCCAATCTAGGAACAGTTACCACAAAGCACAGGTTCTTTGTGGTAATCATACCCATAAGTATGTTATATGAAGCTATTTCTTAGGCCTGGTGGCACATCTCTAAGTTACATGAAACACCAGAGTACGCAGATAGTTCCAACTCCAGTTTGCTAGGTAAAGAATCTAAGACCAAGTAAGAGGTGAAAGATTTACTATGGTCATATAAATAATAAATGGAAAAGAGGGGGTCCGATTCCAGTGTCCTTGACTCTGCCCATTTTCTCTCCATACTACCATGGCTACCTCTCAGGAACAACCCCCAGAGAGCACACCTAGGTCATCTTGGTTGCTTAGCTACATTGAGAAAGATACTCAAATTGCATATCTTCACATTTTCAAAACTTACCCTTTTGACACAATTTTCTCCATATCAAAACTAAATGTGTCAGATTTTATTTTCATCCATAAATGGGGATAATTGTGTATGCCATTGGAATTTTGTGAGGTTTCAAATTACTTACAGACACACACATACTTAGAATTGTTTAGACAGTAAGTTAGGTGGTCAGTAAGCTTTGGCGATTATTACCTGCAAATTAAATCGCCACACAATTTCACATGCTTTTGGCTTGCAGGTCCTGGAGGTGGAGTTGGAAAGATTTACAGGCTAGAAAAAAAAATAAAAACTTTCTCAAGAGTTTATCTTATTCCACAAATATTATATAGAAAGTTCACTATGTGTTTGCCACTGTGGTGGGCTCTGGGACATAACAGTGATCAAGGTGGAGACAGTGGTTGCTCTTATGGGATTCACATCCCAGTGTAGGAACTCAGCAAAGAACAGATAAATAGGAGTATAAATAAATAGATGCAACTGTAAAATTGGAAGAAAAAAAAGACAACGAACAGAGTTGGAGAGCAACAGAAGGAACCTACTTTAAGTAAAGTTTTTCAGAGAAGGTCTTTTTTAAAGCTGATTTCTAAAGAAAATGGTAGGAGCTAGCCATGAAGTGGGTGGGTGTGGGGGTGGGTAAGCCTTCCAGGCAGAGAGTAATGTGTATTGGTCCTAAGGTAGGAAAAAAGCCTGGGATTTGCAAGGAACTGCAAGTAGAGCAGGGGGAGTAGAGTGTAGTGCACAAGTGAGAGAATGACAAGGAATTAAATAAGAGGACTAAGCTGTGGGTAGGTTATGTGGATTCTTGTAGGTCATAGTAAGTCTGTTTTTTATTCTGTAAGTTTCGTGGTAAGTTTTTTTTTAATTCTGCAAGTTTCACAAATCAGGATGATTTCTAAACAAGGGGCATGATCTAGTAAAGTCAGGTATAAGGAAGAGGGGATAGACCCTTCACATCATGCTTTGTTTTCTGAGTGAGGTCCGTACTCTTTCCCTCCCCCGCCCTCCTCTCATCTCTGTTTACATCTTTCTCTTTGCTGAAAGGGAGGAGAATCACTTCTTGGCTCAAAATTCTTCCCACAGGTTTCCTGCAGAATAAATCCCTGTTCATCCCTAAGAGAATGTTAAACTCTCCATGGAACAGCTTTTTATAAATGTTTTTCATTGTGAAATTATATCCATTTTGTAACAATTTAAAACTACCTACCCCATGTTATATATTCTCGATTTAACTAAGGGTAGATTTGTTCCCTAGAGCAAAGAGGTATTTTGTTTCAACATGTATTTATTTTCTCTTGCCTGTTCTAAAAGTGACTCACTTCTGATGAGAGTTCTTTAAAAATGGCATTCCATGTGTTGGGGCATTCAGGCTTGTGTTCTTAGAGTCTTCACAGACTTTTTTTTGTGCTCCTATATTTTTCTCCTTCAGAAGATAAATATGGGCCTCTTCCCTGTGCTAAATAATCGTTTGGAAGTTGTTGACTGTGCTGAGAAAGATTCAAAGTAGGTTTCACAGCAAGAAAGAAAACTATTATCATATAGTGATGTCTACTGCTGGCACAGGCTGAGCAAGCAGGTCCCATGTGTGGCCCAAACATTCTTAATTTAGTATATTAAACATTGCACATGGTGAAGATGAATTGACATACTAAAGGTATGAAATTAAAATGTTAGAGTTGGCCAAGCACGGTGGCTCACGCCTGTAATCCCAGCACTTTGGGAGGCCAAAGCGGGCGGATCACGAGGTCAGGAGATGGAGACCATCCTGGATGACACAGGGAAACCCCATCTCTACTAAAAATACAAAAAAATAGCTGGGTGTGGTGGCGGGCGCCTGTAGTCCCAGCTACTCGGGAGGCTGAGGCAGGAGAATGGCATGAACCTGGGAGGCGGAGCTTGCAGTGAGCCGAGATCGCGCCACTGCACTCCAGTCTCTGGGTGACAGAGCGAGATTCCGTCTCAAAAAAAAAAATAAAAAATAAAAAAGTTAGTGTTGAGTATTTATTAAAACACAGCCTCTCAATGTTATGTATATTAGGATTAGGACAGCTATAATATATTTATATTAGGGAAAACGTGGTAACTGAGAAATTGGAAGTATTTCTGAGTATTTTGAGGCATCCTTCTCAGTAACTTTATAGAATAGGAGACAAAACATATATTTGTGGAGTAGTGGAGAGAAATCATATTGAATACTACATTTGTCATCAAAGAGTTACTTGGTTTTAAAAATTCCTGGAATGCTGAATGCCACTGTGATAAAGAGCATAGCTTTGGTGACTAGATATCTGGACAATTCTTGCTCTGGTGCTAGCTCACACTATAGCAGGTAACTTCAGGTTTGTCCTTCCATATCCACTTTCTTCTGATTTCTATTTTATTTAGTATTCCAGGAGGCTGATCTGTATGGAATGCATTAATAGGCCCTCTTGTCTAATTTCTAGTTGTTTCAGCCAATGGAAGCCCTGACAGGAGATCAGAGAAAGAAGGGAACGAAGATAATGTGTGTTTTCCTCTAGCTGCCTCCTTGTAAGGTTGCCTAGGGCTAGCTGTGTCTTTCATCCATAGATTACATTTTCTCTTAAGGTGGACCTTTCTACATGATTATCTCCTTGCAAATTCAGTAACTGTTCTCTTTCCTCCCTTTTTCAGGCCTAAAAAACCAAGTCCATGGCACTGCACTATCCATTATTGGTTTTGGAAACCCTGCCCTTACCTTTGTAAATAGTCTCTCTATTTACTCCTCTTTAAATTATCCAAATTTGAGTGTGCCATCTGTTTTCAAAAGAGACTCCAACTGCTGCACTAGCTGTATAATCTTGGCAACAAATTTTAAATTGTGCTTCAGTATTCTTCTCTATATAGTGGAGGTCAACTCATTTTCTTACAGACCCTTTGCGTATATAATATCAGGGTGTGGATTAGAATAATTATGTTCAAATGCTATTTTCTGAAGCTCTAGATATTCTGTTTCTACTGCTTTCCATACTCTTTCTCCAGGAGTAACTTTTACTTGCTCAGTTATACTGAACACCTGAAACATCTTTACTTGAAGCAAGAACTCCGTGACTAAAACAGCTGAGAACCATCGGCCTTAGATGATTATAGGGCTCTTTTAGTGCAAAGAATTCTGTTACTCTGTCTGGCTGTTATGTTACATACAGAAACTAGTGTTCCTTGCATCATAGCCTTTGGCCAGTGCTGGAAATTTTGTAGGCTTAAATAGCTGTAGGCCGTCTAGTCACATGATTTACTATCTGGCCATGGGGAAGAGTCAAGTTAATTCTCTAGGATCATGTTCCCTTTTATACATTTTTTTTCATGGCTTAAGAGAGAAGGCTGTAGGGGCCAATAAATACACTGCAAGTAGGGGATCAAAAAGCTGTCTTCGGTGGTTTCACTGTGACCATCTCAGTTCTCAGAGCCCTTGGACTGTAATTGCTTCTCAGTGTGCTGGGTGAGCACTGAGAACCCAGTTCAGGGTAATTGTTAAACTTTGCAATTTGTCCAAATCTAGCAACACTTTTGAAACATTCTACCTCTTGGCTTATTGTTTCTATCCTTGTAGCTAACATCTTTTACTTCCTTTTCTATATAAAGGAGTAGAGGAAAGGCATCAGCAAATTCTTGGGTGTGCTGTAAGCTATACCTGTCCAGAGATTTATTGCAGCATTTACTGGTATGATGACGCACTCAGAAGCACTACTGATAATAGTATGCCAAAAAAAAAAAAAAAAAAATCTGGTAAACTGTGAAGTATAGTAGTTTAGAGTTTCCCTTTACAACCATCTAAGTGTTGGTTTGTTCTTTTATTTAACATACGTTCAGCAAAAATTTCTGAGTACCTGTGATGTACCTGTGTGTTAGACATTGTGGAACATGAAATTTGACAGGACCCCTGCACTTAAGAAGCCTGTGTTTGGGATGTATTCAGATAACTGCAACATGATTGGCTGGTAACGGCAGCTTCCTAACCTGCTTATTTCTTAGAAGTAGTCCTGAAAGTCAGTCTGAGTAGGCTGCATTGCCTAGTGGCTGTTCTTGGAACTGCTTGGTTTTGCATTTCTTCAGTATGCTTCTGGCTAGATCAATACTTCTGGCTTGATCTAAGGTCTTGTCTAGATCAAGAGTCTACCCCCTTATGCTTCCATTTTCTGGTAACTTTCATTGCTGCAATCCAGTTTATTTCACTTTAAGGCAACTTTGCTGTCACAATACACACATGTCCTTTTTAGTGTTCTTTTCTCTCTCTGCTATTCAGATTACAAAATTCTTCTACCCTCTTCTACACTTTTCAATCTAGTTGTGAGCCAATATAAAAACCAATATAGGGTGTAGTAGGGAAGGGAGAGTCAGATATTTTGAAGCAAAAATAAGTAGAAACAATCATTGCTTTTCACCACTAGAATCCTCGCAATCACCCTTAGACTTTGGGCACATTTATTTTCTGCTTCTGACTTTTGTTAAGAATAAACTTTCAAGATTTTAAAATAAAAAATAAAACTCATTTAATGGGAACTTTCACTGTATTTTTTAGGAAGAAACATATGCATGATTATGAGGCAAAACCTTGTGAAGGAAGTTGCATTTGTACCCGATTCTGTGGGATCTAGTTAGATGAAGATGGAGGTGTGGGTTGTGAAAGGCATACCAGACAAAACAAAACAAAAACATTTAAAGGTGAAAGCTCAGAGCTCACCTTGGTTTCCATCAAATTTTGAGCAGCTTAAGGTATGATAATCTCTTTGCTCGACTGAAATCACTTGTTTGAATGACTGTCTATAACACTCTAAACTTCTTCAAGGAGAGTCTCTTTTATGTTTGTATTTTCAATGTTGAACACAAGACCTGACACATAGTTGGTACTCAGTAAAGGTGGAAGGGTGAAGGATAAATTGCAAGGTACATATTAAGGATAGGAAGTGACTTTGATTGACAAGAGAAAGGATTTGATAGAAAAGGGATCTAATGTTAGAAAAGTAGATTGGGACAGATTAGGGAGGCTTTATATATCAAGGCATTAAATAGACTGTGAACAGCTGCTTAATGGTTTTGGAGTGAGAGTGTGACACACACATTAATCTTCAGAAAGGTGAATGTGGAAGCAGTGTGCAGTACAGATTGGTGGAAGGAGGGATTGAACAGGAGATATGGAAATCAATGGGGGTAATAAAGTAGAACAGGTGTCAGAGTGGTGTAAAGGTTATGAAAAAGTGTTGTTTCACAGTTAAGTATGCTAAACAACTGGCTTTAATCTGCTTCTGCCTCCAGAGTACTGTCAGTCTGCCTGGGCTTGAATCCTAGTCTGTCACTTAGTAACCAGATACCTTGGACAAGTTACCTAAGCTCTCTAAATTCATTTCCATGTGTTTACTGTGAGGACTGATATCCCCCAAAACCAAAAACAAACCATGAAGTATTTGTCATGGTGCCAAAAGAATGAGGAACATTCAACACATGATAATAATTATTAGTATTACTATTATTGCTTGTGAAGGCTACAAGTAAAGGTTTCCTGCTGTAGGATGGAATGAGGCTTCTGTATATCTTTTTTGCCTTGTGTGTTCTAGCTCAAAGAACTGTGCCCTGATCTCTTAAACAGATTTGATGAAAATCTTTCATCTAAGTAGCAAAAGGACAAGCTTTCAAGCAAATATTACATAAGAGGGAATCATAAGTGGTAGAGTGTCATGGAAAAATTCTAGTCCAAAATTTGTTTCAGAAGAGCAGGGTGACCTTGGGGAAGTCACTTCATCAATCTAGATCTTCATTTTTTCAGCTATAAAATAAAGGGGATGGATTAAATGATCTCTTAGTTCTTTCTCAACCAGAAATTAAATGATTTTTCAAGTTGCTCATTAAATTTCTAGGCTCCATCAAGCAGTTCATTATGTACCCTACTTGCTCACTTGATCTGTATGTTTTTCATCCAATTTTTCAGTCTGGATTTCCATTTGGTACATTTTCATTAGCACTGAAGTTTTTTGAGCATCTCTTTAGGTGATCTGTCCCTCTCTATCTGTGTGTATGTGCGTGTGTGTTTACATGCGTGTGTGCATACAATACGACATTTTAGATAGGTCTAGGGTTCAAACTTTGTTGATGAAGACAATTGCTTTAACAGTTTTCTGAAACGTCTCTAAACTCCTGTAGCTTGGATGCCTCAGGGTGAAGTCGTGTGATATCACTCTTGCTAGAATTTATCTGTGCCACTAATTTACATGGGAAAGAAGAGTTTCCAGGGAGAAAAGAAATAGGGCTTGACTCTTTTTTTAAGTTTCAAAGATATTGAAATATGTCTGATGGATTAGGGTGCCTTGATGAATGCCAAATTATGGGAAATAGCAAGGAGGTGCTGAAACAACTCATCTTTCTTGGAGGCATAAGGAATTCCAATGAGGGAGGCTGTGTCTCTGTTTAGGGGCTAAACTTTGAAGGAGGGGTAGTCCTGATCCCATGCCCAGGATGACTGACACACTGGAACCATCTTGATGCAGCCGCCCTGACACCTTGGATATGCCTTGGGGATAAACATTTACATATGGTCGAATCGAAAGAACTTCTCTAAAGCATGGAAATTCTTAGGCATTTAACAGTTTTGCTATGGGACTATTAAGTGAGTGTAGCTCAAAGGTAACAGCATTATTTCTTTACCATTCAGCACAGAATCATGTTTGTCTGGGGAATCCATGGAACTCTCTACCAAAAGCAATGCAAAAATACCTACAGCAACTCAGTGGCAAAACTAGTTTTGATGTTAACCAAAACTAGCAAGCAGGACTGTTGGGGGCCAGCAAATGTAAATGCTAATTTCAGTAAGTGTCAAATTCAGTCTTAAGGGCTGTGCCCTTTTCAGGTGCAAAACAGTGACAAACAATGGCTCTTGGATGCATGAACACTCTTGGGAGATCCTTATATATATCTGAGGGAAAAAATTTGTAGAGTAAGTTGGAATTAGTGTTCAAAGGGTAGGTGAGAATGCAGAGACATTGCAAATGTATGTATTAATGTATATGGGACTTCATTTAAATGCAGGTGCATATTAATATTAATGCATCCACCAAGCATAAAGAAAGGTTAATCTATTTTGAGGGTCAGTTATATTTATTATGGTAAAATAGTAGCAGGATATTCTGGTTAACATAGCGGTCTCATAAACTTAGTTAACGTGAGGCTACCCCTGAGAGAGAGAGAGATCCTCTCTATGTACACTGTTTGGCCAGATTTTTGAGTCTCCTCTATAAGGCTAAGAAAAATGCTTTAGCAATCTGTCTGAATGGCTAGCTTGCCTCTATCAGATGATACCTGGATTGTCTCTACAGCTTTTTTTAAATCTGCATCAATAATAAACTGAAAATCTTTATTTGTTGGGCAATGCTACCTTTATCCATTTTAAATGGAAATAAACAAGGGCTTAGATCATTCTGACAGTTTCCCAAAGTCACCTTGAGGGTAATAGTGGAATATGGGCTCAAAATTTGGTCTCTTGACTCCAAGTACTATGTTATTTTATCTGTTCCCCTCCTCTGTGGTGAGTGTGACAATCTTAAGACTAGAGATATAGGTGAAAGGAGGGAGGGTGAAACTAGAATTAAGCCTTTAAAAAACTTTTTTTTTTTCCCACAAACCATCCATAATGTTGGAAGTCTAATCGTGTGTGTGTGTGTGTGTGTGTGTGTGTGTGTGTGTGTGTGTGTGTGTATGTGTTGGATTGGGCAAGGGAGAGATCCTGAGGTTATTTCTGTGATTTGATTCACTGTATTTTACAAGTAGCTCTGATAAGCACAGTACAACAGTATGACAATAATAATTCTTATGTTGATTCTAAATGCAAATGATAATTTTATGGTCTGGGTTATTTAGTTCTGAAGCTTAGGGATTTAATTATCTTTTTTTTTGTTATAATCCAAGTGGCGTGTTATGAATTTTCCAATGTATTTGTAACAGTTTATGTTACATATGAGTTTAACTGTCAGAAATCAAGCAATGCTGAGTTTGGGTGCTCTCTGCAGAATAGCTGACAAGAAATATTAGGGTTAGTGGATCCAAATATCTTTGAAAATATAAAACGTAGTATATATATATTATATATTTCTAAAGTTTGTCTTCTTAAAGCTCATTTATTTCAATGGCATTTTTGTGGATTAAGGAAGTATATGCTTGTTCGACTTGCTGAAAATAAATGCCCTTGAGAAAGAAAATATATGAACCCTCTATCAGTCTTTTATTCCATGAGAATTGGCTTTTGCAATTAACTCGTGGTAATTTCAGGAGGCACTGGGAAAATCAGACATAAAACACGATTCACTGGGAGGGTTAGATCCAGAAAGTGGGTACTACCCCAGGAGTCAACATGGCAGAAGAAAGACTATGTGTTGGGATCAGAAGAACTGGGTTTGAATCATGTCACACTGTGTGCTGAATATGTGACTTTGAACACTACGATTAACTCATTGAGACCTCTATTACTTTCCTGGAAATTGGGATCGATAGTACCTCCCTACCTGACTTCAAAAGATTATTCTGGGCCGGTGTCTCACGCTTGTAATCCCAGCACTTTGGGAGGCTGAGGTGGGCGGATCACGAGGTCAGGAGATCGAGACCATGGTGAAACGCCATCTCTACTAAAAATACAAAAAAGTAGCCGGGCGTGGTGGCGGGCGCCTGTAGTCCCAGCTACTCAGAGAGGCTGAGGCAGGAGAATGGCGTGAACCCGGGAGGTGGAGCTTGCAGTGAGCCGAGATCGCGCCACTGCACTCCAGCCTTGGTGACAGAGCGAGACTGTCTCAAAAAAAAAAAGATTATTCTGGGGGCCAAGTTAAGTAATAAATCTTAAAGTGTTTTATAAAAGCTTGTATCATTTTAGGGTTCTTTGGATATAAACGACAGACAGATGCCACTTAACTTCAGCAAAAAGGTAACTTACTGAAAGACCTTGGGTAATTTACTAACTGAAAGGACAAAGATGGGATGCCAGGTATAGAAAGCACAGTAACCGGGGCTGCTGGACCAGGAATCTAAATAACAAGTGGGCAGTCTTGTCTGGATGTCATCACCAGGATGAATCAGCCTTGCTTTTCTCTTTGAGATCTTCTCAAGATTCAGAATCCCTGGAGAGAGGGAGGGAGGGAGGGAGGGAGAAGAAGGTGGGGAGTCGAGGGGAGGGAGAGACAGAGACACCAGGAGAAACCGGGACCAAAAGCCCTCCACGTGGATTAGGGTTTATCTAGGGCAAAGCAGCTTGATTAACAGATCCTCAAAACTAACACAGGGAAAGAGGAAATGCTGTCGGGGGGGAAACTGAATGGAATCTGGGTGACAAAAATACTGATGCTTCTTGAAAAGGCTCTACAGTTATTTCTTCCTTTGGGAGAACAGGCTGCTGAGAAGATGCAATGGTGGCAGTCTGGGGGAGTGGGAGGGAGGTCAAGCTCTGGTTAGCTAGAACCACTCTGGCAGGGGTGCATACCTTGGGGAAGTAGATAAGAGTGATGAAGGAGGAGGATAGGGTGGATAAAAAAAAAAACGAAGGTGGGAGGACACTCAAAAGACAAACACTGGTGATTTTGCTTACAGAATGTTTTGTGTCCTAACGATTTCATGTAAAATATCAAGGTAAACATAGACATCCGTTCAGTTTTTTGAGTTGGTTGTCCTAGTTTTTAAAAAATGGGGGTTCCAGCCTATCTTGTATGCATCCTAGGGTTGCACGAAAGTGCCTGAAAGGACTTGAAATAGATATTTGGAACGGCTGGACCTCTACCACATTACTCAGAAATGCTCCAGGTTATATTCTTTATGAATTGGGATTTCATGTGTGAATCTCGTAGAGAAAAAAGTTTCATTGCTAAAAATAGCACTAGAAAATCATTGTCTGCTAGAGGAAATCATGAAGAATTTTTTTTGAATAGCATATTTAGTCTCCTCAAATTGTCTTGGCCTCTGTTAATAGCTGGGCAGCTGGGTACACAAGCATGATATTGCTTTATTGTTTGATTTATATTAATATTACCTCAGCGGTGTTTATACAATTCATTTTGCCATAGCCAGAAAGAGCCTCAGTCTGCAGAAAATGTTTACCTGCCAAGAGGGTTTGTTGAAATAATCCTGAATTGTGCTTGATCCATTTGGTCAACAGCGGAATTAGTAGGCTCAAGCAGATTGGACTTCTTTGCCCAAAAATATCTCCTCCTTCCTTAGTGTGTGCCCTGAAAGGCCAGAGTTCAGCTGCCTTGGAATCCCTAATTTTCTTTGACATCAGGAAATTCTCTTGGCACATTGATTTGCCCCCTGGTATCCATTAACATTTTCATGTGCTTTGTGGAGTAAATGAAACTGTCTTATGTGGACTGCAGTGAGGTTAGAGATAGTATGCGTTAGAGGGAGATGAGAGGTTTCAGGGTGTGGGTTTTCTTAGTTTTGCTCCAAGCAAAACAAATTGTGTGGATATTCTTAGAGTGCTCAAAATAAGCTAAGCAAACGGTTTCATGTACGGTGAAGTCAGTGACTGAAACAATACTGCAGACATACATTAGCCTATCATTTAGCTTTGAAGATGCTTTTATCACATACTTGTTCAATTGCGTTTTTTTTTTTGGAGACAGGCTGTCACTGTCACCCAAGCTGGAGTGAAATGGCTCAATCATGGCTTACTACAGCTTTGACCTCCCTAAGCTCAGGTGATCCTCCCACCTAGCCTCTTGAGTAGCTGGGACCACAGGCTTGTACCACCAGGCCTGGCTAATTTTTTGTATTTTTGTATGGTTTTCCCATGTTGGCCACGTTGATCTTGAACTCTTGGGCTTAAGCGATCCAGCCGCCTCAGCCTCCCAAAGTGCTAAGATTACAGGAATGAACCACCGTGCATGGCCCAATTGCATATTTAATCTGATTATGTAGCTAGACCTTTAGGGTCAAAGGGGAAGCAGTGATATCTGTGTATCTGTGTCTCTGTAGATATATAGGTACTTCCCAAATACAGCACTATAATTATTCTAGTTTGTATATCCTGTTAGCCTTATAAAATTCTTTGTAGGACAAATATAAATTTGTATGTCCAGATATACGTATATGCAGATGTCATTGGTATGGTGCTAAAAGAAGTTTGTGTGTTATGATTTATACTTGGCTTGATAAAGCATGCCTGGTGGAGAAGACAGACTAAAATACATAACAGAAGATAATAAAAAGGGCAGAGTGGGAAAATTTTAGAATAGATAAGATTGTAGGATATAGAATACTGTTTATAGCAAATATTAATTTTTATAGGCTAAATTAAAAATACATGCTTATTTTCAAAAATGGTGAAAATATTAGATGAGCAAAATATGAAGGGGCATAAAAATCCTGATGCTAATCTTAGCATCCTAAAGCAACTAACAGCATTTCTCTACATTTCCTTCCAGGCTATTGTCTCTCCCTTTTTTGTTTCCATTTTTCCATTGTTGTATTCATTCAACATAAATTTATGTGCTTTCCTTTGTTTGTTTAATAGTATATAATGAGTATCTGTGAATGTTTGTCAATATTTTGTATTATTTCTAAATCTAAGTTTCCAAAAATGGACTTACTGAGTTAAACATGTTTTTTTTCCTACTATGAACAGTTAAATTTATTGGGGCTTTGTTATAATTTTCATAATTTTTTTATAAAACATAGCCCCATCATGTACCTAGGCCAGAAAGTTTCCTAAAGGAAGTTCCAAAACAGCTTGATTTAAAATATTATTTTCCTAATAACACAGCTTTACTGCACAGAACCAAGATGGGAGTTAGACCAAGATACAATAGAACCTGTACAGAATTTTGTCAATTTCTACTTCAATAGAAATTACTCTTTAATGACTATACATTCTTCGTTAATGACTTTATTGAAAACTAGAATTTTAAATGAGCCCAAAATTTTCCTGCTGTATACATATATCCATTTTCTTTGTCAATTATATAGAAAACATGTCCTCATTATTCTTTTTTTAAACTTTTAAGTTCAGAGGTACATATGCCAATTTGTCATATAGGTAAACTTGTGTCATAGGGGGTTTGTTGTGCAGATTATTTCCTTACCCAGATATTAAGCCTAGTACCCATTAGCTGTTTTTCCCGATCATCTCCTTCTTCTCACCCTCCATCTTCCAAAAGGCTCCAGTGTGTGTTGTTCCCCTCTGTGTGTCCATGTGTCCTCATCATTTAGTTTCCACTTACAAGTGAGAACGTGTGGAATTTCATTTTCTGTTCCTGCATTAGTTTATTAAGAATAAGAGCCTCCAGCTCCATCCAAGTGCCTGCAAAGGCCATGATCTTGTGCTTTTTATGGCTGTGTAGTATTCCAGGGTGTGTGTGTACCACACTTTCTTTATTCAGTCTACCATTGATGGGAATTTAGGTTGTTTCCATGACTTTGCTATTGTGAATAGTGTTGCAATGAACATATGCACATGTGTGTCTTTATGGTAGAACGATTTATATTCCACTGGGTATATATCCAAAAATGGTATTCCTGGGTTAAATGGTAGTTCTAAGTTCTTTGAGAAATTGCCAAACTGCTTTCAACAACAGCTGACCTAACATTCCCATTAGCAGTGTATAAGTGTTCTCTCTTCACTACAACCTCACCAACATCTGCTATTTTTTGACTTTTTAATAATTCTGATATCATTCTGACTGATGTCAGATGGTATCTCATTGTAGTTTTGATTTGGATTTCTCCAATGATCAGTGACATTGAGCTTTTTTTCCCATGTGATTTTTTGCTGCATCCATGTCTTCTCTTTTGTAAAGTGTCTGTTCATGTCCTTTGCCTACTTTTTAATGGGATTTTTTTTTTCTAGTAAATTTAAGTTTCTTATATATGCTGGATATTAGATCCTTGTTGGATGCATAGTTTGCAACAATTTTCTCCCATTCTGTAGGTTGTCTGTTTACTCTGTTGATAGGTTTTTGTTTTTGTTTTTTTGTTTGTTTTGCTTTTTTGCTGTGTAGAAGCTCTTTAGTTTAATTAGATCTCATTTGTCAAGTTTTGCTTTGGTTGTGATTGCTTTTGGTATTTTCGTCATGAAATCTTTGCTCATTGCTGTGTCTAGAATGGTAGTGCCTAGGTTGTCTTCCATGGTTTTTATATTTTGGGTTTTACACTGAAATCTTTAATCCATCTTGAGTTGATTTTTGTATATGGTATAAGGAAGGGGTCCAGTTTCATTCTTCTGCATATAGGTAGCCAGTTCTCCCAGCACCATTTATGGAACAGGGAATCCTTTCCCCTTTGCTTGTTTTTGTTAGGTTTGTCGAACATCAGATAGTTGTAGATGTGTGGGCTTATTTCTGGGTTCTCTATTCTGTTTCATTGGTCTATATGTCTGTTCTTTTATCAGTACCATGCTGTTTTGGTTACCATTGCCTTGTAGTATAGTTCAAAGTTGGGTAAAGGGATGCCTCTAGCATTGTTCTTTTTGCTTAGGATGGCCTTGGCTACTCAGTGGACTGTGGTCCTGGGGATTGTTTCTTATGATTTTTTGGTTCTATGTGAATTTTAAAATAGTTTTTTTCTAGTACAGTGAAGAATGCCAATATTTAATAGTAATAGAATTGAATCTCTAAATTGCTTTGGGCATTATGGTTATTTTAATGATATTAATTCTGCCTATCCATGTGCTTGGAATGTTTTTCCATTTGTGTCATCTGATTTCCTGGAGCAGTCTTTTGTAGTTCTCCTTGTAGAGATCTTTTACCTCCCTGGTTAGCCATATTCCTAGGTATTGTGTTCTTTTTGTGGCCATTGCTAATGGGATTACATTCCTGATTTGGCTCTTGACTTGTCTGTTGTTGGTGTATAAGAATGTTAGTGATTTTTGCACATTGACTTTTCTATCCTGAGGATCTTCTTATCAGCTTAGGGAGCTTTTGAGCTGAGACTATGGGGTTTTCTAGTTACAGAATTATGTCATCTGAAAACAGGGGTAGTTTGATTTCCTCTGTTACTATTTGGATGCCCTTTACTATTTTATCTTGCCTGATTGCCCTGGCTAGGACTTAACAATACTGTGTTGGATAGGAGTGGTGAGAGGGCATCCTTGTTTTGTGATGGTTTTCAAGGAAAATGCTTCCAGCTTTTCCCTATTTACTATGATGGTGGCTGTGAGTTTGTCGTAGATGGCTCTTATTGCTTTGAGGTATGTTCCTTCAGTACCTAGTTTATTGAGAGTTTTTAACATGAAGGAATGTTGAATTTTATCTAAACCCATTTCTGCATCTATTGAGATAATCATGTGGTTTTTATCTTTTGTTCTGTTTATGTGATGAATGACATTTATTGATTTGCGTATGTTGAACCAACTTTGCATCCCAGGGATAAAGCCTATTTGATCATGGTGGATATGCTTCTGGATTCAGTTTGCCAGTATTTTGTTGAGGATTTTTGCATCAGTGTTCATCAAGGATATTGGCCTGAAGTTTGTGTGTGTGTGTGTGTCCATGTGTTCCTGACAAGTTTCAGTATCAGAATGTTGACCTCATAGAATGAGTTACGGAGGACTCCCTCCTCAATTTTATGGAATAATTTCAGCAGGAATGGTACCAGGTCTCCTTTGTACTTCTGGTAGAATTCAACTATGAATCTGTCTGGCCCTGGGCTTTGTTTGGTTGGCAAATTATTTATTACTGACTTAATCTCAGAACTTGTTATTGGTCCATTCAGGGATTAAATTTCTTCCTGGCTCAGTCTTGGGAGGGTGTATGTGCCCAGGAACTTAGCCATTTCTTCTAGATTTTCTAGTTCCCATGTGTAGAGGTGTTCATAATATTCTCTGATGGTTATTTGTATTTCTGTGGGGTCAGTGGTAATATTCCCCTTGTCAATTCTGGTTGTGTTTGTTTGAATCTTTGCTCTTTATTAGTCTAACTAGCAATCTATGTATTTTATTAATTTTTTCTGAAAAACAGCTCCTGGGTTTGTTGATATTTTGAACGAGTTTTCATGTCCAGTTTCCTTCAGTTTAGCTCTAATTTTATTTCTTGTCTTCTGATAGCTTTGGAATTTGTTTGCTCTTTATTCTCTAGTTTTTTTTTTTGTTGTTGTTGTTGTTGTTTTGCCTGAACTGGAGCACAGTGGAGCACAATCTTGGCTCACTGCAACCTCTGCCTCCTGGGTACAAGTAATTCTCCTACCTCAGCCTCCCAAGTAGCTGGGATTACAGGTGCCTGCCACTATGTCCAGCTAATTTTTTGTATTTTTACTAGAGACGGGGTTTCACCATGTTGGCCAGGCTGGTCTCGAGCTCCTGACCTTGTGATTTGCCTGCCTCGGCCTCCAAAAGTGCTGGGATTACAGGCATGAGCCACTGTGTCCGGCCTTTTTCTCTAGTCCTTTTAGTTGTGATGTTAGCTTGTTAAATTGAGATCTTTCCAGCTTTTTGATTTAGGCATTTAGTACTAGAAATCTCTTTCTTCATGCTGCCCTAGCTGTGTTCCAGAGATTCTGGTATGTTGTCTCTTTGTTTTCTTCAGTTTCAAAGAACTTCTTGATTTCTGCCTTACTCTCATTATTTACCCAAAATTCATCCAGGAGCAGGTTATTCAATTTCCATGTAATTGTATGGTTTTGAGTGAATTTCTTAGTCGTGATTTCTAATTTCAGTGTGCTGTGGTCCAAGAGATTATTTGTTATGATTTCACTCGTTTTGAGTTTGTTGAGTGTTTTACTTCTGATTATATGATTGATTTTTAGAGTATGTGCCATGTGGTGGTGAGAAAAATGTATACTCTGTTGTTTTGGGGTGGAGAATTCTGTAGGTGTCTATCAGGTTTATTTGATCCAGTGCTGACTTCAGATCCTGAATATCTTTTTTGATCTTTTGTTTCAATGATTTGTTTAATGTTGTCAGTGGAGTGTTAAAGTCTCTATTATTATGTGGAAGTCGAAGTCTCTTTGAAGCTCTCTGAGAACTTGCTTTATGCATCTGGGTACCCTTGTGTTGGGTGTGTGATACTTTACCATTAGGTAATGCCCTTCTTTGTCTTTTTGGATCTTTGTTGGTTTAAAGTCTGTTGTCTGAAACTAGGATTACAACCCCTGCTTTTTTGTTTTTCTTTTGCTTGGCAGATTTTTCTTCATCTTTTTATTTTTAGCCTATGTGTGTCATTGCATGTGAGATGGGTCTCTTGAAGATAGCATACCAGTGGGTCTTTGTTCTTTATCCAGCTTGACACTGTTTGTTTTGATTGGGTCATTTGGCCCATTTACATTTAAGGTTAATGTTGTTATGTGTGGGTTTGATCCTGTCATGTTGTTAACTGGTTATTTTGCAGACTTGTTTATGTGATTGCTTTATAGTGTTACTGGTCTACATACTACAGTGTGTTCTTGTACTGGCTGGTAAAACAATCTTTGTTTTTCATACTCAGTGCTTCCTTCAGGAGCTCTTATAAGGCAGGTCTGGTAGTAATAAATTTCCTCAGCATTTGCTTTTCTGAAAAGGATCTTATTTCTCTTTTGCTTATGAAGCTTAGTTTGGTCATATATGAAATTCTGGGTTGGAATTTCTTTAAGATTGTTGAATATTGCCTTCCAATCCCTTCTGATTTATAGGGCTTCTGCTGAGAGGTCTGCTGTTAGTCTGAGGGGCTTCCCTTTGTAGATGACCTGACCTTTCTCTCTAGCTGCCTTTAACATTTTTTCTTTCATTTTGACCCGAAACAATATGATTATGTGTCTTGGGGATGATCTTCTTGTGAAGTATCTTACTGGAGTTCTCTGCATTTCCTGAATTTGGATGTTGACCTCTCTAGCTATGTTTGGCAATGTTCTCATGGATAATATCCTGAAATACGCTTTCTAAGTTGGTTCAATACTCTCCATCTCTTTCATGGACATTAATAAGTCATATATTTGTTCTCTTCATATAATCCCGTATTTCTCAGAGGTTTTGTTTGTTCCTTTTCATTCTTTTTTCTCTATTCTTGTCTAATTTCAGAAAGCCAGTCTTTAAGCTCTGAGAGTCTTTCTTCTGGTTGGTCTATTCTGCTGTTTATTTATACTTGTGATTGCATTATGAAATTCTTGTAGAGTGTTTTTTAGCTATGAGGCTAGTTAACATTCTTTTCTATACTGACTATTTTGCTGCCAGCTACTGTGTTGTTTCATCATAATTTTTAGCCTCCTTGGATTGGGTTTCAACATACTCCTGTAGCTAAATAATCTTTGTTCCTATCTATATTCTTAATTCTATTTCTGTCATTTTATGCATCTAAACCTGATACAGAACCCTTGCTAGAGAGGTGATATGGTCACTTGGATGAGAGAAAGTGCTCTGGCTTTTTGAATCTTCACGGTCATTGCACTGATTTATATTTGTGGGCTTATCTCTCTTCAATCTGTGAGGTTGCTTATCTGTGGATGGGTATTCTTTCATTTATCCTGCCTGATGACCTTTAGGATTTGATTGTGGTATAAGGTGGCTTCAGCCCACTGGCCTCATTTCTGGAAGATTTTAGGGAGCCAGTCCTTAGCTTCCAACTCCTTGACTGTGTTCTCCAACTCTGGGGGAATTGTATTCAGCCCAACTTTTTTCTCGGGCTCCTTGAGGTTAGAAATCCACTGTGCTGTGGGGACTGAGATGTTCCCAGATCACTGATCACTACACTCCAATGAATTGTGTCAGCCAAAGCATTTCATAGTGCAGTGAAAGCAAGATCCACCCTCCTTTGCATGTGTCAGCAGCAGTGCAACAGCAGCTACAGCAGAGTACTAGTGGGCACTGGGGTGCCTGTCTCCCTGTGGGCATTCACCACAGTTGTAGAGGCAATGCAGCTTGGCGGAGTATGAGTGAGATCCTCTGCTGACAGCTGTATGTGGTCATAGTGGAGGTGGTGATGGCTAGGTGGTGGGGTGTTGGCAAGTGCAGGTCTGGGTGCCTCCTTTGGACCCTACAAGCAGGAGTGGTTGCTCAGGGCAGAGGAGGGTCTATTCTTCTCTGTGCAGTGCTAGCACAAGTTCAGGGCACTAACAGAGTTGGGCCTGGCTGGCTCTGTGCCCACCAAAGCTCCATCTGCAATGGTGGTCGGCGGTGTTGGGGGAGGCAGGAAAGGACTGTATCCCCACACACAACTGGTACAAAACAATAAAAATCTATTGATGCAGATATTTGCCAGCAAACTGCCATGGGGAGCTGCAGTGGGCCCATGGGGAGCTGAAGTATGGGGAGGAAGTGTATGGGCTGGTGCCTACCCATAGGGGTCACTCCACTGGAGTTCTTCACTGGTCAGTCATGGTCTTTCAGTGCATAAGCTGTGGTAAGTGTCTCCAGGGTACCCAAGGCTGCCCTGCAAGCAGGTGTGACCAAGCTGGGCCCTGGGAGAGGCTAGCAGACCAAGGAGTGTCCAGTTTGGACTGGCCCCATCTGATGGGCAAGGCCGCACTGCAGAGTTTAGGACCAACAGTTTCCCTAAGACAAAAGTCTCCTGTGAGAGCAAGTGGATCCTAGGGGGATGGCCATCTCTGGCCATGCTCTGCTACCGGCACTTCCACACCAAACCCTCTGTGCTCCGCATCAGCTGGCTTGCTGCCCCTACCACTTCTCTAAGCAGGTCTCCCTGCCAACTCAAGTGTCTTTGGTCTCTTTCTGCTGAGGTTCCAGAGGCTCAAGGTGAGAACAGCTTGCTCCTTGATGGTTCAACTTACCCATTCTTCTGGAGCCACCAGGGGCCAGGAACCACTGTAGGTACACTACAGCCTCATGTATGGTTCTTAGCTTTCTCCCCCTTCAGCCAAGCTTCTGTGTCTTTCCTCTGTCCACTCTCAGTGCCTTTCCTCTGAAGATCTTTTAGGAGCATGCCAGCCATCTAAGTTCCTTGGTGGGAGCTTTCACCTGGCTGCATCTAGTCAGCCATTTTCCCTCCCCTCCTAAACATGTTTAGATTTTTAAGGCCCCTAACTTCTAGAAGGGCTCTGCTAACTTAAGTTTCCTTTTATATTCAAATTTACCCTTAGCTTTATACTTTCTAAAGCCCTCAGTGGGAATGCATATCCCATTTGGGTAGCATAATTGACTTTTATCAACAATGAATTTATAATTTTTTTTGAATTTATAAATTTGATCAGAAAGTTATATTCCATTTTTTACTTTTGCATGTTTTTGATTATTACAGTGATAACATGTTTCATGTGTTTATTGGTTATCACTGTTTTACTTTTTGTAATTGTTCATGTGTTTATATACTATTTCAATTTATAGATTTGTACTTTTTCTTCCTGTGTTTGTATTTTAATTTAGATTTACTTATTTTTACTCAAATAAGTTATTAAACATGTTAACACTTAACTAAATTGCACATATTTCTCAGCTTATAATGTTTTCTAACCTTCTTATTAATGTGTGTATATACGTGTATATATAAAACATTTTTTGAGATGGAGTCTTGCTCTGTCACCCAGGCTGGAGTGCAATGGCATGATCTCGGCTCACCACAACCTCCACCTCCTGGGTTCAAGCCATTCTCCTTCCTTAGCCTTCCAAATAGCTGGGATTATAGGTGTGCACCACGCTAATTTTTGTATTTTCATTAGAGACAGGGTTTCGCCATGTTGGCCAGGTTGGTCATGAACTCCTGACCTCAGGTGATCCACCCACCTTGGCCTCCCAAACTGCTGAGATTGCAGACATGAGACACCATGCCCAACCTATTTATTATATTTTTAATGCATGGGAATTGGAAGGTGTTATGTGTTCATATACATCTGTTTATTCCATTATGATTTGTGCTGTTAATTGAATGCTTTAAAAGGTTTTCACCTTCCCAGAATCAAATAATCCCCTACAATTATTATAATGTTTTCATATTTTATGTTTAATCTTTTGATCTCTTTGGAAGTAATCTTGGCATGTGACACAGTGTAGAGGTCTACTCTGGTTTCTCTTCACCTCTGTCTCCTTATCTGGTTCTTGCCTATCTAGCTATATCTATTCACCTCCCTTACTCTCCCTTGAATCATTACTCTCCAATCACATAGAGTAATTCTTACTCTTCATTTACACTCCAAGCTGGTTTCTCTTATGATTTAACACTTGCTTCCCCTGCTTGAAAGGCCCCTCCCCAGATCTCCATATGGCTTATTCCTTATGCTTTGTCTGTTTCAGAGAGGTCTTCCTGATCCCTCTGTCTTAGATACACTTTCCTATCAATATGGGTCACTTGACCTTATTAATAGTTTCTTTCTGGGATTTAGCAGTATCCAAAATCGCTTGTCCATTTAATTGTATTGTCTTCAACATCGGGAGTATAGGCTCCATGGAAACATGGGCTTTGTCTGTCTGCTTTACCACAATTTCCCCAGCATCAAGAATTGACCTGGCATAAAGCACATATTCAGCAAATATGTTCCTTGGGAGAATGAATAAATAGATTTGGTGTGTATCATTAACCAAGTATTATGCTATAAAAATAATGACAATAGCTACTATTACTGAGTATTTATTCTTGATAGTCTGTCTGCTGGAAATTGCCTTTGCAAAAACTGTAATAGAGAGAGAAATGTAACATCACTGACTCCATCTGGCTTCTAATTTCACAAGCTAACTGCCCTTGTTCATTCCTGGGCATAAGCCAGGTTAACTGTGGGAGAAATTTAGCTTATAGTTTAACTTTAAAGCAAGGATGATGATAGTCACTTTCCAAAACTAGCCCCCTCTGTGGGTACCGAAACTGCCTTCGTAAAGCTAATGAAAGTCTTCCAGGTTAGAATTATGGGAAGGGCCTGAATTCTGCTATGATGTAGGCTTACTTAAATGATAAGCAGCCATTGCTCCCTAGTTTCCTTTTCTACAGTTGCTGCTCAGGAGTCACATAGTCAGAACTCACAAGATTTGTAACTACCCCCAGTTTTTCCCATAGATAACGTCACTATTGTAAAACCTAAGACTGGTCTTTGAGATATTTTTCAGACTTTCACATTCTGGCAGAGCAACTGATGCCACCCAGACCCATGACCCATACCACAGAATTGACTCGATTAGTCCTGTGAGCCCTACCTGGAAATTGATTCAGCACATGAAGACACTTGATTTCATAGTTTAGAAATCCCTATGATTTCATCTGTAACCAATCAGCAGCACTCATTCCCTAGCCCCTGCCTGTCAAATTATCCTTAAAAGCTCTAGCTTCTGAGTTCTTGGGAGGCAGATTTGAGCAAAATCTCTTGTCCTCCTCTTGGTGCTCCATGATTATTAAGCTCTTCCTCTACTGCAACACCTACTGTCTTAGTGTATTGGATTTTTCTGTTCAGCAGGCAAGAAGGACTTATTGAGCTGTAACATGCTTGCTTGGTATTTTATGAACATTATTTTATATAATCCACCAAACAAGATCTGCTTATTGAGGACCTAATGAACTTTATTACTGCAAACAGCTCTTAATAATAATAGATGCTAACAGGTAGAAAGCAGAGGCATTGAGAGTTTAAGTAGATATGTTAAGATCGAACAGCTAGTAAGGAAGAATGTTGTAGCTTTGTAATATGTTTTGCATATTTACCTGCTCAATTTTCCTGGAAAAATGTTCTGAATTCATTTTAATTAGTTTATTTCTACCAAGTGAACTTTTAGATCTTCCTTTTAGTTTCTTTCTGGCTAATCTTATTGACCTTTTGATTAGAATTGAATTAAATACTTCCTTAATTTGGAAAAAGCTGCTTCTTTTCAAAATCGAGTCATTCTTATCTAGGAAGATTGCCTCTCTTTTTCTGTATTCCTTTATGATCCCAAACTTTATGGAACATTTTATGGCTTTTTTATAGGTACTGCATATTTTAAAAATAGTGAGTTTACATTGAGCTACTTTATATTTTTGCTTGCTGTTTCAAATAAGACATTTGTTACACTGTTAAATTACTGTTAGAAATTTTTTAAATTATGTGCAAAGCTATATTTTAAAAAAGAATAGACATTTGAGTCATTATGTGCTTTATTGGCATCTCCAGAGAAAAGTGCTCAGTGGCCAAGTAGATGGGTGAAAACAAATATCAAAGTCAGAAAAATATCAATAATTCAGCAGGGCAGTCCTGGGCTCAAGTCCTAATTCTTGAATCTGAATAAACTTAGACTCTCTGAACTTAATTTCATCTGTAAAGTGAGTGTAATGATAGTTTTTACCCATTAGGTTGTTGTAAGGATAAGCTAGG
The DNA here is from genome assembly GCF_009828535.3 of Hylobates moloch. NCBI lineage: Eukaryota > Metazoa > Chordata > Mammalia > Primates > Hylobatidae > Hylobates > Hylobates moloch. The sequence continues at coordinate 17,769,301 of NW_026652286.1, forward strand.
TAACGATGTCAAACACTTAGCACATTGACATATACTAAATGCTTAATTAAGGTTAGCTATGATTAATAGGGCTACTGAACTATAATTTGCAAATATTTTTCTCCAGGTTTTAAGCTATGGAGGGACTATCATATTGTGAAATTTCATGCTCCTTGGTCAGGGATGGTGCAGAGGAGCCTAAAGGAGAAGCCAGTGATTGTAGAGTCACTTTTACTGTCATGTCTTTGACTATAAAGTCAAATGGAAATCTGGGGTTTCATTTGTATTTTCATTTTTTTTTGTATTTATAACCATAAAATGTAGACACACAACACACAGTCATCAATAGGTAACTGTATTAGGGTTCTCTAAAGGGACAGAACTTATAGGATATATGTATATATGAAAGAGAGTTTATTAAGGAGAATTAACTCACATAATCATGAGGTGAAGTTGCATGATAGGCCATCTACAAACTGAGGAGCAAGGAAGCCAGTCCAAGTCCTAAAACCTCAAAAGTAGGGAAGCTGACAGTGCAGCCTTCAGTCTGTAGCAAAGGCCGGAGAGCCCCGGAAAACGACTGGTTTAAGTCCAAGAGTCCAAAAGCCAAAGAACTTGGAGTCTGATGTTTGAGGGCAGGAAGCATCCAGCACAGGAAAAAGATGAAGGCTGGAAGACTCAGCAAGTCAGCTTCTTTCACCTTCTGCCTGCTTTTTCTAGCCATGCTGACAGCCGATATAGGCTGGTGCCGATATTGTGGGTGGGTCTTCCTCTCCCAGTCTACTGACTCAAATGTTAATCTCTTCTGGCAACACCCAGAAACACCGATACACCCAGAAACAATACTTTGCATCCTTCAATCCCATCAAATTGATACTTAATACACAAGAACTTTTTAAAAAGTATGATATAGCAGGATTTTTTCATCCCGTAAAATTTTTTCCTTTCTTTCCTCCTTTCCCTCCTTTCCTTTCTTTCCTTCCTTTTGAGATGAGTTATTGCTATGTTAACCAGGCTGGTCTCAAACTCTTGGCCTCAGTGATCTGCACATCTCTAACTCCCAAAGTGCTGGGATTACAGACATGAGCCACTACACCCAGCCTCATCCCATAAAATTTCCGTTGTTCCCTTCTGGACCTTCTCTTTTGATTATCCCCTATCTCTTTACCTAATCTGAGAAATGTACCCAAGCATTGTTTTACAAACATAGATCCACATAAAAGAAATAAAATAAATATGATACAATAAGAATTTAATTTAAATCTGACACTCTTCCATCTCTCTAGGTATGTCTTACTTCTTTTTAAACCTTAATACTTTGATCATAAACATATGCTGTCGTAGGGGAGAGATATAGTGGTGGTTAGATTATGGTTAACTCAGTCCTTATTAAAAATTCTTCTTGCCAGGCACAGTGGCTCACGCCTATAATCCCAGCACTTTGGGAGGCCGAGGTGGGTGGATCACAAGGTCAGGAGATCGAGACCATCCTGACTAACGGTGAAACCCCGTCTCTACTAAAAATACAAAAAATTAGCCGGGTGTGGTGGTGGGCACCTGTAGTCTCAGCTACTCGGGAGGCCAAGGCAGGAGAATGGCGTGAACCCCGGAGGTGGAGCTTGCAGTGAGCCGAGATTGTGCCACTGCACTCCAGTCTGGGTGACAGAGCAAGACTCCATCAAAACAAAACAAAACAAAAAAACTCTCTTCCTGCTGCTTTTGATTTTTTTGTTGTTACTTTTGTTTCAATTTTTTTTTCTATATTAAATGTGTCAGCTCAGCTCTTTCTCCTCATAAACACTAGGCAGTGTCCATAATTTAATCTTCAAAACTTGAAGCCATTTTATTGACTGAGAGGATCCTCTCCAATATGTATTCCTTAATACATGCAGGCACACCTTAAAGAAGGTGGTAGGGTAGGGCTAGGATATTTGTGATGATGAGGACTTGAAGAGGGCTGAATTGTGTTGAGTGGATTATAGGGAAGTGAAGGTCATCCTAGTCCTGTGAAACAAACATAGGATTTGGAATCAGACACCCCTGGGTATGAATTCTGCCTCTAGAACTGTTAAGCTTACCTTAAACAATTAAACTTTCCTGAGCCTTAATTTTTGCAGCTATTATTTGGGAGGTAAGAGTACCCACCAGAGTATTTATAATGGGGATTAAGCCAGGCCATGTATGTAAAGTGTTTGACATGGCACCTGACCCATGTGATGTCAAAGACATTGCAACACTCATGATTATTACATTTATTCATGTCAGTTGCTGGGAAGAAAGCAATCAGGTTGTGGTGAGGTGTAGTTTTGCTAGTTTAAAATTTGCTCTGAAGTAGAGCTATTTTCCTTAGAAGGAGATGCATCTCACCAAACTGACTCTACAGCATGTGAAGAAGGCAAGGTGACTTTCAGCCTTCCTATATTCTGGTGGCTTTGCTTGCAAATGGTGGATAGTAAATGTTTTCCAGATTTTACAGGCACACTGTCATTTGACGGTTTCTTAATAATTTTTCATTTCCTCAATGTGTGAAATAATAAACTATAGCTATTTTGTTGGTCTATGGCAGGCCTATCTGTGATGTTGAGTAATTGCTTGGCACCCAGAAAAGATTGGCTTCTATATTTAAACATGTTTATCAATCATGCCTTCCAGACACCATCTGCCCAAGGAAGGCCACAACAAGTGGCGGTCCAGAGAAGAATGACTTTGGGAGGAAGCCTTTCCCAGGAGCATAGGACAGAACCCATTTGGCTCTAATGATTGTTCCAGGTGGATGAGGAGAGGAGAAGGGAAAATGTGTAATCAGATATAACCCTTACCTGCTTATTAATTGAAGAAGGCAGGTGCCAGGCTGCTCTGAATTCTGCTGGCAGGCTGCAGAATGAGCCATTTCCCCTGTTAATAAGTCCTTCAGTGCAGGAGACACGTCTAGCAAGCTTTATATCAAGAAGTATCAAAAAATTCAATTAATATGAACCCTGACGTTAACTTAAAAATTTCCTTAGCCTATTCTAAAAGTGGAGGGTTGAAAGCAAAGATAAGAAAAGGAAAAAAAAAAGTAGAAAATTGAGCCCACTGATATTAGGAAATAATTCAAGAGAACATTTACTGGGTTTTGTCTGAATTCCTTAGCCTGGTATTCAAGGTCACTTTCATGTCCGCATGCCTTACCTTGGACACTGTCTCTGTAGCCTTGGTACCAGTTGCACCTGAGCCCCTGGAGCAAGGCTGGTGGGGCAGCAGAGAAGGGAGTTGGAGGCTTACTTCTCATTTCTGATTCTTTTCATATTTATCCTCACAGATATTTTCATTTCTGTTTATCATCTGAGACCCAAAGAAGGTTTGGGGAACTTGCCCAAGAAATAAGTTAGTGAGTGACTGAAGTATTACTTAATTCCACTCACATCCTATTTGCTTTCACGTCTTCTTTCTCCTGCTTATCTGAAAGGTCCTTGAGGGCAAGGTTAGCTATTTACTTAAGATTTGCTGCTTATTCTTTATTAAAAATAATATGCATACCAGATAGAATATTTGATAATAAAGAAAAGCCAAAGAAATTAAACTTTCATAGACTTTTCACTAATATTTGGTTTACGTGCATCCATTCTTGTGTGTGTGTGTGTGTGTGTGTGTGTGTGTATCATTACACCATTTGGAAACTTGCATAATTGCTAAGATTATGTTTACTTGATTTAGACAGATTTAGACCTCGGTCTGAATTTCTTAGTGTTATATAGGGCACATTGACCCTCAGTTTTCTTATCTGGGGAAATAATAGTGTTTCTCACTTTGCTTTTCTTTGCTTATGAAGTGGGAATAATACCTATTTCATAAGCACTTTCTGAGAAACCATATTGTCTATTTAAAGCACATAACACTGGGCCCATTTGATTAGATATTGTTATAACAACAATGATTACTGTGGTTATAATTATCAAGAATATTTTCCTTGTCAATAAATATTCTTCTACAATAGTATTCTCAATGTTTGGTTTATTATTGTCCCACAAAAGGAGCTGTCTAAAACATTTTTTACCTAATTGCTTCCTCCAAGGATTTTTAATACCACAGATACATTGTATATCTGTTTGTGCACTTATTTATATCTGTGCATTTTATATAGAAAGAGCAAGATTTTTTTTTAACTCCCCTGAAGCATCAGTTTTAGCCCCCAAAGAGAATGCATGTGGCATAACATGATTTATAACAGTTACATGATCTTCTGTTAAATAGATAAGCTGTAATTTAGATAATCAACACTAATATTGAATATTTGGGTTATTTAAATGTTTCACTAGTTTTAGCTACATTGTAATTAACATTGTACATAATATATTTGCAGATACAAACATATGTTTGTATACGTCTATACTTTTTCTTAGGATAAATTCCTCAAAATAAATCTTGACCAAAGGTTATAGATTTTTAAAGTTATTTTTGAAATATTTTGTTAAACTATTCTTTAGAAGTGTTGATATAAAACTACACTTTAATTAGCAATATCTGAATGTGCCTATTTCACTAAATTTTATCTAAATGGGCTATTAAAATGTATAATTTTTTCTATTTCTACAAATGTCAGTGAAGTTTAGTTTTGAATCTAATTGCATCCATACTGCACCTGATATTTGTCCAACCCCATGGCATGGCTCACATGACCTGTCAGGGTTCAACCCCAGACTTTTACTCCCTGCATGACCCTGCAGACCCCAGCATGATGAATACAATGCAGCTCCTGATCCAATCCACCTGTTTAATTCCTTGAATGTTCCTGTGTGTTCTACTCAGTGGTGGGTTGTCAAGGTTAGACACCAAGAGTTCTAACTGATTCAATAGAAACAGCCATAGTTCTGTCCAATGGCACTTTTATTTTCATTTTGGATTCTAGTTGCAATTCAGACCTATTTCTTCTAGCCACAAAGAACAAAATGTAATATTTGCCATTGATACAGCTCTGAAACTAGATTAAAGAAAGACATGGAGTAAAAGACTGCGCAGAGATTTAAAATAATTTTCTATCAAGTTCAGTATTTTTTTTTTGGGGGGAGGCATTTGTTCATACATCAAATGTTTGTTGTGCACCTAAGCACATAGTAGTTCTAGTTTCTGCAAATATAATAAACTGAGTAAATGCTGTCACATTCACAGAGATTGAAAAATCATATAGTAGCAACAACCCCAATTCAAGAAAGTAACACCAGCTTAGGGCGGCAAATAAAGAACAGAGTGGAACAGAAAAATGTGGGTCATACAAAAAGAAAAATGGAAACCTTGCTAAAACATTGGTCGCTAAGCATTTTCATTAGTTCCTTAGAGAAGAGAGAAGTGAAATTTGACAGGATCACACTGTAAATCTTTTGTAGCTTGCTTTATTAGTTTTTCTTTTTCAGCTCTCGAGTAAAATGTAGGTCATTCTTATTTCTCCACGAGAACAGTCATTCTCAACAAAACCTTTTGTGGACTTCATAAATCTCTGAATTAAATAACTTTTTCATGCATTTTTATACTTAGCTACCTGAAGTACTGGGAGTACTGACCTGACAATCTGATAGTGAAGATTCTGAGCCAAATCAGAAATTAGTTCCTCACATACACGTGGCCTTAAGGCTCATTTTATGCTGAATGTGTTATGTGTTGTATAGGCAGAAGGTTTGAATGTCCATGTGTTTTGGCTGGGGTCTTCTTAATCATCATCATTGAAAAGACCGTTCCTCAATCTCCCGATCCAATTCAGTTGACCTCCCTTTGATGTTTTAAAACACCTTAGAACACACCTGTCCTAACACTGATTTCCTATTTTATGACTACCATTTGACTTCTCCCTTTTCCCAGCTAGACTGGGACTTTCCTGAAATATTAACTATATTATTATTTCTCTATCACAAACCTGTAGCACAATATAACCACAGTAGTTACCCAATGTAGATTTTTATAAAAGAAGTAAGGAAGGAAAGAATGAAGCGGGAAAAAAAACAGGTTCTGGGGCAGATATTCAGTCTGGTATTGAATCCTTGTAAACCTGCAGCTCTGACTTAGGTCGGTGCTGAAAAGTCACTGTGACCCTCAGCCACCAATATCTTCTACTTGCCAAAGCAGAAAAAGGATATCAACAGATTTTAGAAATCTTCCTTATATTGCATTTGCTTGTTTCTTAAAAAAAAAAAAAAAAAAAAAAATTTATTGAGCCGTTATTACATTCTAGATATTGGGCTCTAGATGCTGTGATACCATTGTCTGCAGCATACCTCGCAATAATGCTATAAGGTAAGTATCATTGTCCTCACTTCACCTAAAAGAATGAAGGCTTATAGAAGATAAAGAACTAGCCCAAGTGCACATGACTGTTAAGTATGATGGCCGGAATGTAAGTCTCGCCTTGTCCTGATTTGAGAATCCACTTAACTACCAAACCTGTGATTCTGTCTTTAGTCACATACACATTCCATTCAATCAGTGTTTCAGTGAGCTTCTAAAGGGCTGTGGAAGCTTCAAACCTACATGACTTATAGGAAAATATCATCGTTATCACCTTCATGACTCTCTGTGTGGCTGCACATGGCTCTTAAATTATTTCGCTTCAGAGAAAAAACGTGAAATAATATCTGAGCTTTTGTGTCTGAGACTGATAGAAAGAGAAGGGGAGAGGGACAGAGAGAAAGAGGCAGGGGAGGAAATAGACTTTATACTTCACTTTTCTCTTTGGAAACATTTACTTAAAATGAGTTTAAAAACTCCTTTCCTGTCTTTTCCTTTAGCTGCATTTATAGTAGAGAAATAATTATTGTTGTAGATTAGTGAGTCAGTGGTTAGGGGGCCAGCAGAGGTTAGATCATTGCAGTAGAAGACCTCCTGGCCCCTGAGAAGAGTCCACCCAAACTGTGTGAGTAGAGAACTCTCTGTCACTCTCTTGTTCTCAGCAGGAATTCTCCTGTCCTCAACATTTTCCTGCTTTACGAGATCACAGATATGGGGGTCAGATATTTCAAGACCCTGTGTTCTACACAAAGGTACTGCATTTTTCCTTTACTGCTAGATTCCTTTGTGGATAGATACATTTTCTCTTGTACTTTTAATGGAAATTCTGCAGGAAAATGTAATAGAATATATTTAGTCTGCCCTTGGTTGGTATTTAATATATATATATCACTTTATCATTTATGAGGATGATAAAATTGACTTAACCTTTCTGTTTTTCCCAGAAGCTACTTTCTGTGTATAATATGGGTAGTTTCTCCATTGGGGGGTTCGATCAACAAAGGGATATAATTCTAAGATATGAGTTTTAGAGATTCTTTTTTATCACTCTATTTTTACATATAGCTCTTTGCAGGTAAAGCCCATGTTCAGATCTAAATCTCTCACTACAACTTACACAGGGGCTTTCCATATCCAGTGCTTACAGTTTAAAAAATTTAATTTGGAATGAAAATGTATTCAAATTTTAAAATGATGTGGCAACTAGACGAAGTTATATATTTATGTGGGGGAGGGGGTGGGTGGTTTGTAAAAGAGACTGTTGTTTTTTTGTAGTATGCGAAGTTAAGTTTCTCCAGATAGAAATGGTTGGAGCTTCTGCAACCATCTTTAAGTTTTCTAGAATTTTACATATGTTACTTTTTATTATAAATTATAAAATAAATTATACATAATTTATAATCTTCAAATGTAGGAAGAAAATTAATCTAAAATAGAAGCTTTGATGTCATGAAAAGATTTAGCATTATATCAAGCCCTGAGTTTGTTTGTTTGTTTTCTTTCCGGTAGAGACAGAGGCAGACAATTGTGTGTAACTTTGCATTTTGGTCTGATGGCGAAACTTGGTAATAAGTTTTTCTGTTGTTGCCTGTGAAAGCTTTGATGCCTTGGTGGCTATTTTCCTCAGGGAACAGTAACACCCGGTTGTAGGAAATGGAAACAGATAAAATCCTAGTTTTTTTTTTTTTTTTTTTTTTTTAGAGAGAGTCTTCACACTGGAACAAGTTAACAATTAATTCAATTCAGAAAATCACATTAGAACAACATTAGAAATATGACTCAACCAAGTAAGGTCTAAGAAGGTCAAAGCGTGACACATTATCTTTTGCTAATTTGTGAATGCAAAATTCCTTAGGCACCAAGGGACATTTCTACCAGTGAAAGACTTTCTGGGCTTGAATGTGGCATAGAGTCAAATGATTAGGTTTGAGTTCCCGATTTTTACAGGTTTTGAGTTCCCTCTGTAACATTATGTTGGTGGTTGAGTTAGACTCATTTTTTTCTGTTTGTTTTCATTCACAACTGTGTGTGTGTGTACACACAGGACTGTGTGTGTTTTCTACAGATGTTCATGTTCAGAGGCACTTTTGATGTTTCATTTTCAGTGGTGATAGCTAAGTTGATGTTTTGTACTGCTGACCCAGAGGCTGGCATTGCCCCAAAAGCAGAGGCAGGGGAATTCCCACAAGGGAGTGCCCAAACCATCTTGATGTGGTGCTGATTGGGATTCCAGAGAAAGAAGTGCAAAGCCCCAGGATGATTTATCAGGGGAACTTATGCACAGAATGCTGCTGTATGTCCTCGTGATGGACAGTGGGAGAACAGGAAATGTTCTACCGTGGTATGCCCGCTGTGAGCAGGTATGGAGTATACATGAAGGCTTAAGGAATTTGGCTTAGGGTTAGGGCCAATATCTTTCAGTGTTTTGGGCAACAATCTAGATACCTTTATGAGTGCCTGGGAATGTTCAAGGCCCTGGTTTGAGTTCAAGCCTGCTGGGAAACACCTGCAGCTGGCTGGGCACTTTGTGATTGTTCAGTCATGATGTAGAAAGAAAGCAGGTGAAACTAGGGGACCCTACAGATATGACCAGGATGACTGCTTTAGTAGAATTTTGTGTCCTCAGGATAATATAGAAAACTCAACTCACAACCAAGGAATCTTGAAATGACCTGGTGAAACATGTGTCTTTAAAAAATTGTATCAAAGGAAGAAAATTCCAAATTCTAATTCAGAGGCTTTCTATATTGAAGTATAGACTTCTATGTTCACATGTCTCCTAAGATGATTATATGATGGCTTAACTATTTGAGAATGAAGATATTTTATTTTTTCTTAAGAGAACTATGACACTGTATACCACCTTGTGAAGCTTAAAAGCAAAACAGAAAACATATTCTCTTAACCATTTGTAGTTAGAGATTGGTTTTCTAAAATAATTTATTTAAACATTATGACTATTTGTAATAGAATTTCTATTTTCATATAAGGAATAAATGTGTTCCTCAAATTCTTAGTTGAAATATGAAAGTGTAAATGACAAATTATATATTTTTTAGAAAGAAAATTCTGAGAAGTCAGGTGAAATTACCCAAACAAATTAGAACAAAAAAGTTATTGTAGGGCTGGGAACAAAATTAAAGTCTTGAATTAGCTCTACTGGGGATGGATTGAAATATGTGGTTGCTGTTTTCTGTGCTAGCCTGTAGGGTCTGTATGTAACAGTCCTACAAAATGGGCCGTGTCATGGAGACAAGAGTGAATAATTCAGTCCCATCAAATATGACATAGAGTTTGATAAAAATTAACAGTCCTTTCTTTTAGCCTCTGCCATTAACTTTGCACCATGATAAATGTTGGAAAGGCAACAGAAGGGAGAATGAAGTTTCATATTTGTCTTTATGTAGTTTATAATTTAGGTGATGAGAGAAAGGAACTGATATATATTGGGTAATATGCGGTAGACTGAAGTTGTCTATATTCTCATTCCTAAAACTTGTAAATATGTTATGTTGCATGGTAAAAGAGACTTTGCAGATGTGATTAAACTAAGGGTCTTCATTTCGGAAGTTTATCCTGGAATATTGAGGAGAGCTCAAATATGATCACAGGGTCCTCATCAATGAAAGAGGGAGACAGGAAAGTCAGAGGAGATGTGACTATGGAAGCAAGGTTTGCAGTAATGTGGGACTGTGAGCCAAGTAATGTGGGATTGTGAGCCAAGTAATGTGGGCAGCCTTAGGATGATGGAAAAGGAAGGAAAATGGATTCTTCCCTAGAGCTTCCAGAATAAGCACAGGCCTGCCTGCCCATTTAAACTTCTTACTTCCTAAGATAGTACGTTTGTGTTATTTTGAGCTACTACATGTGAGGTTAAGCACTTTTGTTACAGCACCAATAGTTAATTAATCACTATTATATATCAACTATATTTCCCATTAATACTATGAAAAGTTATCCCTTTGAAGAAACTTAAATTGTACTCAGAAGTAAAAATTTCTGCAAGCCATGCATCTACTAGACAGCAAAGCAAAAATTTAAACTCTAGAAATAAATTCTGAACTATACCAAAATGGAGGCTACTGAATTAAGGATAAATAATCATCAAGGATATCATTATGTGCTACATTACATCACAAAGGCAAATATGTTAGATAAAGGAAAGGGACATTAGGTTGGAAAATGGTTCTGAATGTTCCATAAAAGAGAATGCTTTTGGTTAATTCCAGAGGGGTGGCAAAACTTCACCAGGCAGAGGGAGCGAGGGGGAAACTAATACACAGAAGTATGGCCAACAAGTGAGTAGGCAGGAGGTTGATTAACTGGATAATTACATGTAAATTATATCCTGGGGAATAAACAGGCAGATCATAGGGAGGGTGATTTCAGTTCATAAAATATGTCAAATCCAGATTCAAAAGTTTTTATTTGATTTTAGAAGACAGTAAGAAGTAATGAATGGATCTGAGTTGTTCACAAAAAATTTGTTGTAATCATTTCTAATCATTCTATCTTAAAAAGTCATAACTTTTAAGTCATCATAATATTGAAGATTGGTCTTCTAGCAGCTCATAAGAAAGACTTAAATCTGGGCAACTGAGGGCTGTTGGAGTAATCCAACCATGATATTTGTGTCCGGAATTGGTGGGTTCTTGGTCTCACTGACTTCAAGAATGAAGTCGCAGACCCTCGCCGTGAGTGTTACAGTTCTTAAAGGTGGTGTGTCCAAAGTTTGTTCCTTCAGATGTTCGGATGTGCTCAGAGTTTCTTCCTTCTGGTGGGGTCATGGTCTCGCTGGCCTCAGGAGTGAAGCTGCAGACCTTTGCGGTGGGTGTTACAGCTCATAAAGGCAGTGCAGACCCAAAGAGTGAGCAGCGGCAAGATTTATTGCAAACAGCAAAAGAAAAAACCTTCCACAGTGCAGAAAGCGACCCAAGCAGGTTGCTACTGCCGGCTAGGGCAGCCTGCTTTTATTTCCTTATCTGGCCCCACCCGCATCCTGCTGATTGGTCCATTTTACAGAGAGCTGATTGGTCTGTTTTACAGAGAGCTGATTGGTCCAGTTTGACAGGGTGCTGATTGGTGTGTTTACAAACCTTGAGCTAGACAGAGTGCTGATTGGTGTATTTACAATCCTTTAGCTGGACATAAAGGTTCTCCAAGTCTCCACTAGACTCAGGAGCCCAGCTGGCTTCACCTAGTGGATCCCGCAACTAGGACACAGGCAGAGATGCCTGCCAGTCTGGCACCATGCACCCCCGCTCCTCAGCCCTCGGGCGGTTGATGGGAACAGGTGCCGCAGAGGCTCAGGCAGTGCAGGAGCCCATGGCTGGGGGGAGGCTTGGGCATGGCGGGCTGCAGGTACGGAGCCCTACTCGCGGGGAGGCAGCTAAGGCCTGGCAAGAATTTGAGCACAGTGCCGGCAGGCCAGCACTGCTGGGGGACCCGGTGCACCCTCCACAGCTGCTGGTCCGGGTGTTAAGCCCCTCACTGCCGGGGCCAGTGGTGCCGGCTGCCCGTTTGGAGTGTGGGCCTACCAAGCCCATGCCCACCGCTCATCTCCCTCCACACCTCCTTCAAGCAGAGGGAGCTGGCTCTGACCTCGGCTGGCCCAGAGAGGGGCTCCTACAGTGCAGCGGCGGGCTGAAGGGCTCCTCAAGCGTGGCCAGTGGTGGTCAGAGTGGGCGCCAAGGCCGAGGAGGCACAGAGAGTGAGGGAGGGCTGCCAGCATGCCGTCACCTCTCAATATGATGAGGGCCTCGGTGGAGTCAGTGGGAATTTAGGCTCCCTAAATATTTATGAATATCATGTTGAAGAACTAACAATAGATAAAATCAGAGATGAATTGATAGTTTTGAGTCCAATTTCCCAAGCAAATAGTTGGATCAATGAAAAAGTTATGGAGATAAATTTGGGGAAAGGGTCAGGAAAAACTAATGAGTTGGGTTTTGAAAATGTTTTTGATGTTGACAAAACATGTAAGTGAAAATTTTCACTAGTCATCTTAAAAAGCTAAGTTTTGGGAGTCAGGCCAAAGGATACAAATGAAGGTGTGGTTTGGAAGGTCATAGGCTACCCTGAACTGACATTTCTAGGACAAGACTGTAAAGAAACAAGGAAATAAAACAATGCATTGAGTATTGGAGAACTGCAGAGTTTAGGTACAGGACAAAAAATATGGAGTGATACACAGGGGAGCTGATTGAGATGAAGAGGAAGAATCAGATTGTGTGAAGGATAGACATCACGGTATGGGGGATTTTAAAAATGATAGGTAAATAGCTTTGTCAAATACAGCAAAAACTTCACAGCAAATCAGCCTGAAAAAGGCCACTGGATTCTGGGACTCTATAACAGGAGAGTTGTTGGTGAACCTTGAAAAGGAAATATAATTAGGTTGGAAACAGTACACTAGATTAAGGAGCATAGGAGGGGTTTGAGAAAATTACCATAATTTACTCATTTTGCATGTAAAAAGACAGAAGAGTGGTAGAGAAGGCACTAGAGTTAATTTCCAATAACTTCTCTTTCTCTCACCTTCCCTCTCTTTACGTGTGTATGTGTGTTTATAGATACACAAACAAATATGTATTTGTGTGTGCATATATTGATTGCAGGTGTTTGTGTATACATGTATATGCACACACATACCTATGTATATATACATAAATACATATAGACACACATTTCAAACAGCCGTTGGGAGCTGTAGGAGAAGCTAGAGAGAAGAGGAAACTAGAAGTGAGGTTTAATGACAATATAAGCAACAAAAATGCCTTTTATAGTATGGGTAGAGTTTGAACACATTCCTAAGGAATTTCCAGGAGGCAGGAGGAAATCTGTTATTTTTATCTCTTGTCTTTACTACATTTTCCAAAGATAAGGACTTAGTATTACAAGTCTTGGGGCCTTTTGTTCCCTACACATTTAATGCTCATTAAAAATTTGTGGTCTAATCCTGGCTAACATGGTGAAATCCCATCTCTACTAAAAATACAAAAAATTAGTGGGGCATGGTGGTGGGCGCCTGTAGTCCCAGCAACTGGGGAGGCTGAGGCAGGAGAATGGCGTGAACCCAGGAGGTGGAGCTTGCAGTGAGCTGAGATCGTGCCACTGCACTCCAGCCTGGGCGATAGAGCGAGACTCCGTCTCAAATAAATAAATAAATAAATAAATAAATAAATAAATAAATAAATAAAAACTTGTGGTCTATGTGAATGAATGAATTATATTTATTTCAATTATTGCTTCAAAGAAATACAAAAATACATTCTTTGGTAATGGAAAATAATCTTAACTTGTACTCACCATTTTAAATAGAGTTTTGAAAACCAGGGGATTTATAGAAACAGAATGTAGACCACTCATTGGGAAGTTGCAGAGCCATTTCGATCTAATACAAAGGGCCACTAGTGGGCCAGGAGTTCTCTGGTAAAAAATACTTTTGTTTATATTTCTCATCAAGACAATATACATGGACTCCCCTGGTTTCTCTTACTTTGTCTTTGCCAATGTAAATTAACTCAACATTGCTTAAAATCATGTGTGTCACTCTCTAAAAAGGAAAGGAAAAGGAGTTGGGGGTGAGTTGAGTTGCCTTTGTCAGATGCCTATTTGTGCTAGTACTTTAAAAGATAGGCTATATAATCTTCACAACTCTTTGAGGCAAGTGCCTTTTTATTGTTGCAAAATACATATAACATAAAATTTACTATTTTAACTATTTTATGTATACAATTCAGTAGCGTTGATCATCACTATCCATTTCAGAACTTTTTCATCATCCAAAACAGAAACTCTTTACCCATTAACCAATTTTGCATTCCCACTTCTCCCTTCCCTCAGTCCCTGGTTACCTCTATCTTATTTTCTGTCTCTATGAATTTATCTACTCTAGTTAGCTCATATAAGTGGAATGGTACAGTATTTGTCCCTTTTTGTCTTGTTTTATTTGGCATAAAATTTTAAAGGTCACTCATGTTATAGCATGTATCAAAATTTCATTCCTTTTTATGGCTTAGCAATATTCCATTGTATGTATATACCATTTTTTATTCATCTGTTGATGGATATTTGGATTGTTTTCACCTTTTAGCTATTGTAAATAATGCTGCTATGAACACTAGCATACAAGTATTTGTTCAAATCCCTGCTTTCAATTCTTTTGATTATATAACCAGAAGTAGAATTGTTGGATGCAAGTGTATTTGTCTCCATTTTTTCCTCATTTGAAAAGATGAAAAATATTAATTTCCTCAAAGTCACTGTATTAGTCTGTTCTCACAGTGCTATTTATATAAAGAAATACCTGAAACTGGGTAATTTACAAAGAAAAGACGTTTAATTGGCTCATGGTTTTGCAGGCTATACAGGAAGCAGGGCTAGGGGGAAGCCTCAGGAAACTTACATTCATGGCTGAAGGTGAAGGAGAAGCAGGCATGTCTTACAGGGCCAAACCATGAGGAAGAGAGTGAAGCGGGAGTTGCTACACACTTTTAAGCAACCAGATCTTGTGAGAATTCACTATCATGAGAACAGCAAGGGGAAAATCCACCCCCATGATGCAATCACCTTCTCCAATATTGGGGATTACAATTCACCATGAGATTTGGGCAGGGACACAAATCTAAACCATTATCAGCCACATTATAAGTAGCAAGGCTGGGATTACAACCCAGCCAGATATGTCTGATTCTAAAACCTGTGTGCTCTTTTTTTCTAATATCATGTTGACTTATGAGTTTTGATATATTTTTACTGTTATTATGAAAAGCTTTTGCTTTTCTATAAGACACTTTTACGTTCAAATGGCCCAGAATGCATTGACATGACAAAAAATGATTTTGCTAAAGTTGTACTGACCTTGTTGTTGTTTTTATCATGTGTTCATATTACCAAAGTTGAAAGAAATAGAAAAAATGGAGAACAGCATTTCAGGCATTTGATTGTCTTGGGATTTACATAAATAGAAATTTGGACTAGACTTATTATCAACCCATTCATAGTACTTCCTGATGGAAATTTCTTGATGATACCATTTATGTACACATATAAATAATTAAATCAGATTAACTTTAAATGCTATAATTTACCTTTGCTTAGTGTTAATCACTGAATTTTTTTATATGCAAGAAGAAACAGGCAAACCAAAACAATTGCTGACAAAGCAAAAGGAAACAAATAAATAATCAATAATTGCCCAAGAGACCAGTCAGACACCAAAGTATATTGTTACATACAACAGCACCTGCTCTCATGAGATACATTTTTTTTCAAATACTCCTACAACCTTCCAGCAGTGACAGTGAGATGATGGGTGTCATACTTGTACAGTACATGTGCTAACTCTTAGAGCAGAAAATAACGTTCACTCCTACCCTTCTGAATTACGAGGAGTCAACCTTGGAAAACCCTCCCATAAAAGTAAACTTTCCATCTGCTCATCCTGAAATGCAGTGCTGCTGGAGGGCTTCTTTATCTCTACAAATCATTAGAAAAACATATGCTTATTTTCTGAACAATAACCTCATTGGAATATATATTTTTAAAATATATATTAGATGAACTTAATTCAGACAAATCTGACTGATATGTATTTAAAAGAAAAGAAATGTGGGCTTTGATTGCAAAATTAAAATCCCAGTATACATTACTCATTTTTAAAATAATTCTGACCAACCTTTACAATGGTCGTCAATTTTAATTTTATTTATTCCATTGTTTCTCAAGAGACATAGGAAATTTCAGTATCTTTGGCAATGTATCATATCACATTTATTGGTCAATAATTGATAAGGCTTAAGGGAGATTTATCTCTAGCCACAGTAACTCTATTGCATATAAAAGTTGCTACTGCTCAATTTGAGATGCTACAGGGACAATTGTCAATAGTTTCACAAATTGTCAATAGCTTCACATTTTCTGTCTAGCTTGATTTCAAGGCTTCTTGTTCCTTATGGATTGTTTAGTAATAAGGCATTTTACTTGAGTGTACGTTGCCAAAATTCTGAGAACTCTCATTTCTCATTCTATCTGTAGAAACAAAGGTAAAAATTTGTCCTCAACAAACCTGGGTTTTGTCCATTTATTATATTGTGTTCAGAGTTAGTACCAGTTGATTCTATTTTACTTAGTCATATTTCTAATCTCCTGGTGATGAAATTGTCTGGAATATTTAAGTACACTTACATAAAAAATACATTTCATCTCTTTTTCCATAGGGTGTGTTAAGGATCTTCACATTAAAAGTGAAATGTATTCCCAAGTTTACTTTAACTTTCTCACAACAGTGGTTTGCATCTTACATATTTTATATATCTCAGTATTTGTAACTCTTTTTAAAATGGATTTTAGCTCATAAAACTCATTTGTATAGAAAGTGCGTTTTTACTTATGATTACTGCCTTTAAATATTTATCACAGAATAGAAGTTATATATAACATTGTATTAGATACCAATTCTATAGTACTTGCCTCCCAGTTAAATATACTTATTGAAAGTCAGGATGACCAAAGAGTATCTGTTCTATGAGTTCTTCAAAGGAATTTAAACATGACTAGGAGAGCTAAGTATGATATTTTAGATAATGGTCATCACAGCAACTAACAATGATTAGCCTCAGGACTGATACTTCTAAAACATTAAGGGTAAAACCTGTCATGTTTAAGTAATGTACCAGATAGGGAGAAAAATAGTTTCCTAGAACAGAGTCTGTCTGCGAAATAGTTCAGGGACACTGCTTGAGCACTGAGGTTGGAGGAAGGTGATTTTGAGTGTCACTCTCTGTAGAATCTTGCCTGTTTTGCCTTTGGCCTAGCTCCTCAGGAAACATGCTGATTTCCATGCCAGGAAAGGTAGCTGTTGAAAATGACAAGAACAAGGCAATTAACTAATTGACAACATCAAGGACATCATAAGAACCTGAAAGAATGAGGCTTTCCTGTTTGCCATCTTATGACTCATTACAATGTTGGAGGGAACTCTTTTCTTCCTTATGGAGAGAAGAATCGATTCCTGTGGGAATGGGGATGGAACATCAGCAACTGCAAAAGCCCTGGGATTAGTGCAGGGGCCATACAAGAGTGATTCTTTGAGGGAACAGCAAGCTCCAACACCCTGAAAGAGGTCAGCTGGTGCCATAGGGGAGAACACAGAGGCAGCCAACATCTTCTGAAGGTCGAATGGAAAGAGTGGCAACTTTATCTTCAAAAGCCCACTTTACTTAGTCATCCTGGACCCTATCAGGGGGAAATCTTGGTCTTGGAAGGATTTGGGTACCAAAAATTATGTTGATGGAGACAATAAAGCAGAAACTTTTATATCCTCTCTTGTGATATCCAGATTATAGTTTTATAATACAAGTATTCGTATTGCTATCCTCGTATCTATCTCTTATACCCCCTTTTCTGTTTGAAATGCATTATTCATCTTAATCTGATAGTTAAAACTTTACCTCACTTTTGATAGTTGATGGGTTGCCATTTGGTAGGTGGAATGCATTAATTTCTTTAGTGTGTCTCCAAGATTTTTTAAATTAACAAGCGTTGTTCTGGAACAAAATGTGAGCAATATTTGTTCTGTGTTTCTCTTTGATGCCCAGTGGACTACTTTGTGCATATTACTTATTTTATGATTTGACTTGAAGGCTCCTATGTGAATACTATTTAGATAAAGTTATTTTCATTGTGTTCTTTACTCTTGCTTGTTGAATTATGTCTTCCAAAGCTGAATTATTTCAGAGAATGATCTTTTAAAAAAGACTATTTTCTTTTTTTAACTGTATTAAATAACATGTATGTTACAGATTTCCAGCAAATACTTGTTACTATTATCATTATCTTTATTAGTACGTGTATCCACTGCTTCAGCCCACTTATAGTCATAGAATAATACAGTTGATAATTGTAAGTGCTTCCCTTCCCTAGATTCACCAGATAGTAAACTTTGTATATGGAACTGTAACTTCCCTTACCCTACCCAAGTTTCAAAATCTTGGGTTTAAAATCTGATATTTCTAGGATTTAGGTTTCACAGATGTTATGGTAAAAACTTTTTTCAGGAGATCACCCAGAAGGGAAAGGACTGGGGATTGATTTTTACAGCTCTCATGCAGCTAGCTGAAAAGTGGCATTTCGAAACATGAGTTTGAATACACAAGGGGAAAATACCAGAGAGGAAAATTGACTGACTGGTTTTAGTTTTCAGCATTCCAAATCTTACTCCTCTTGTCTTAGGCAGTTCAGTCTGTCTAACAAAACAAATATAACAAATATCATAGAGTGGGTGGCATAAACAACAGAAATTTATTTTCTCACAGTTCTAGAAGCTAGAAGTCCAAGATCAAGATGTCAGCATGGTCGATTTCTGCTGAGGTCTCTCTTCCTGGGTTGTAGACAGCTACCTTCTTGCTGTTTTCTCACATGGAGGCTGGGAATGGATAGAGGGAGAGGGAGCGAACAAGCTCCCTTGTGTCTATTCCTATAAAGGCACTAATGTCATAATTGGGGGAAGTCTAATGATTTTCCAAAGGCCTCATCTCCAAAACCATCATAGTGGGGTTAGGGCTTCCCCATATAAATTTTGAGAAGACACAATTCAGTCCATAGCACCTCTCTACAGTATCAAATGGCTCAAAACAATAATTATTCACTAAAGTTATAGTAGGAGCTGAGGACTATGCTGGGTGCTGTGGGAGCCACAAAGAAGGAAGATGACATAGATAAGAACTTGATTTGCTTTTAGTAAGTTTTCATATCTCCTAGTAAGAAAACATAGATGTAGACACATAATTCTCTTTCTAGGATTTTTAAAATGGCAGAACACTTTTGAGGTTCTTCATTGGGAAGGAAAAGTTTAAGATGCACAAGAAGAGTTGGTAGGAAAGTTGAATAGTTCTTCCTTTAAGACATGTCCTTCAAGATTGTTTGAAATGATCAAAACATGAACCAGAATACCTAGAGAGGCCTATCTTTCCTTTTCCCTGTGGTTCTTAAGGGGTTTATGCAGTTGTGTAAACTTGAATTTGAATGCCAGTAGCTTGAAATTGTATGTTCTTTTTAAGTTCAAATGGGACCATCATTTTATCTGTAACAACATAAAATTACTTAAATGAGGAATTAAAGTAACTTAACCAGAAAGGAAAGGGAATATTAGTCATTTCATGCCTATAATGTGGAAGGCATTTTATATACTATAGCTTATTTATTTCTCATAACCGCGTTTACAAAGTAGCTATTTTAATCCGTATTTTATACAAGAAGGAAGACAATAAGACTTAGGGAAATTAAATAACCTTCTTTTAACCAGTTTAAAAAGCACTTATTCTGCTAATAAGTGGTAGAAATAGAATTTTAGTCAGACCATTTTGACTCTGAAGCCCATAATCTTTTTTACCATTTCGAACTGTTTCCCTGAAATAACTACAATGAACTTGTGTTCAGTAACTGAATATCTATTCAGTTTTGTGTGTTTTCTTCTCAAACTCCTCTGCATATTAATAGCATTTGATTTGCTTCTATATTTCCTCATATTCTCCAATAATCAACATTAGATATTTAAGCAGGTTGAAAAGGATAAGAGCTCATTCCTTCATTGTTCTGCCAATTGATCCAAAGCTATTTGATTGAAAGGAATCAGAGTGGTGTTTGCTCTAATATATTGCTTGAAGAGTTATATTTTACAAGAAACATAATAAGTATTGTATGAAGGTAAGAGCTGATGGGCAAATAAATTTCAGGAATCCTGGTTTAATTACAAACAGATTTGTACCTTGGATAATTTCCTATATCTTTAAAATGCTAATGTGCAGTGTATTTCCAAGAAAGTAAAATGAGCTTCAGTGTTTCATCAAATTATTTGTCCACAAAACTCTATTATTACTGAATAACTATTAGCGTCTTATGGAATGTAGAATACTCAAGTATAGTTTGAAGCAATGGCTTCTGGCAATGAACCACACCTGTTTCATTTCAGTGGTTATTCCAAGATCACTATGAAAGTACATTTATCTTGTGAGTTAAAAGTTAAAAGCCCAGAATGCATATGTGGGTGAGCTAGTTCTTTCATTGCAATTGGTAAAGCAGTTTGGAGAAGATGGTAAACAAACCACACAAATATGTGCACAAAATTCCATTTGTCTGTGTAGTTCAGAGCAAGGTGAATTTAAGATTTAATTGCTCTGATGGAGCGTGAGTGTGGGTAGACTGGGGGTGTGGGTGGGTGGCATTCCTTTTAGGCTACCATTATAAAAGTAGAACTCACTTGGTTTTACTATTAGCACAATATGTGCCTTTGTAAACAGGACACAATCTGGAACCTTATTCCTGTATTAAATATACTTTTTCTGCAGCTCATTTTTATAATTTTGAGCTTAGCTTCCTCATGCTGTTATAGAGAAGGTTTAATTTGTGCCTACAGAAGGCAGTTTTCTTGGAGTCCAGGGGATTATGGGGAAGTAATACATGAACCTGCATTGTTGGGAAGAGAGAAAAACTGATTGCCACAGATCACTCTCTCAAGCTCCCAACCATCTGAAGGATGCCATATGGAGGAGGGAAGAGTTCAGAGAGGACCAGGACTTAAGTCATCAGAATCCAGTTTAGTCTCCATTGGACTAGATCTGATCACAAAGAGCTGACTACAGTTGTCCTCATTCTGCCTGTTGAAATCATACAAGACAAGGTTAAAAAAATGGGTCCAACTTTTACTAGCTGTATGTCTGTTTTCAAATGATTCAGTTTTCTCAAACCTTACATGAATGATCAGTAACATGAAGATAATGCTTGCTTAATGGACTGATTGTTATTATTAAAGGGAATAATGTATGTAAATCACCTACATTGTGCTTGCCTTGCTCATAGTTGATAAATAATGAGAGCTGCTTTCCTTTTTATTCAGGTTTTTGGATGAGGTTGGAGAAAAAGAATTTGAAGAGTGGGACAAAAAGGAGCCTGGTAGAGGGAACATATGCTGGTGCTTTTCTATATTTGATACTGTTTTTATGTTTAGAAGACAAATCAGTTTTACATTCCAGACAAGAGATGGAAAATGCATTTAATTTTCGGTGACCTTTCTCTAGTTCTCATTCTCTTTTTTCCTCTCTGAAGCCTTTTATAATGATGAATACTTTATTTTTCTGGAATTTATTCCTTTGGCTCCCACAAAGCTCTCCCATCTTAGTTCTGCCTCATTATGTGACTGCACCACTTCCTCCACTGTTTGAAAAATTTGCGTTCTGGTTATCCATCGCTGCATAACAAACCACCTCCAAACTTCTTGGCTTAAAACAATGACAATCATTTTATTTTTATCCCTCATGGTTCTGGAGGTTGATTGGCTCAGCCTGCTGGTTCTTACTCAGGTTCTCTTAAGCAGCAATCAGGAATGCTGGGCTAGAATCATCTGAAGGCTTATTCACTCATGTCTGGCTCCTGGGAAAGAGGGAGGAGATGCAGAAACTGGAGCATCTTTCTCTGACTGTATGGTGTCTCTTTTCACAGTTTTTTAGTACAGAAACTTTAAGGTAGCCATGCTTTTGCATGGCGGTTCAGGACTTCAAAAGTGCAAGAGGGTGGAGAGAGAACCAACCTTTTATTACCTAACCTCAGAAGTCATGAATTATCACTTCTGAAACATTTTATTCATCAAGACAATCACAAAGTCTTGCTCAGGTTCAAGGGGAAGAGAAATGGACTCCACACTTGCTGGGGATCAGACAAGATTCTTCAAAAGCATGTGGAACAAGAAATACTTCTTGGGAAGTAAAACTTGGGCCACCTTGGGAAAATAAAACTTACCACAATCTGCCCTCTGGTTTCTTGCGAAATATATTCACTCTGTGTCCTGGTCCCCTAAAACACACCCCATCCTCCTCACTTGCCAAAGAAAGTCTCATTCCATTTTGACATTGGGCTCACGCTCAAAGACCAGGATCTTGGCATATAAGTAAGGTTCAGTGTGGATAAGGCTCTGTAGTGTGGTTCCTTGTGTACAACTCCTTGAGGAATCTCTTCTTGTTTTAAGACTTTTACACTAAAGTGTCGTGCTGTCTGCCTCTCTCTCACACCTAGCATATGATGGTGGGACAGGTAAAATAATCACAGTAGACATTCCCAACTTAAAAAGGGGAAATTGAGGCACAGCAGTCATTGGTTCATGGTAATTCTGAAAAAGTACCTGGGTATATGTTGCCAATTTCTTGATTAAAGCTCAGTTGTACTGTCTGGGAATGACTTTTTCATAGCCCTTGGCTTTACCTTTTCTATAAAACGTAGTCTGTGTGTACAGCTTAATAGTTTTGTCTGCCTGCTTTCTGCTTGTAGAAGTTCAAGAGTCCAAAGTCCTCTTTAATTTGATACTATCTCTGTCCCTTTCAGTCTAAGCTGATCTCATACCTTTAAAAACTTTGTTTTTTTTTTTTTTTAAAGTGTATCAATTTTATAATCTACTCTATTACATAAAAGCCACAACCAAAGATCTTCAGTGTAGTTCTTGTGCTACTTTGGACTTCCTGTGTGACTATTGTGGGACAATGTGCTTCAGATTCTTAGAAGCCCAATGTGTAATAGAAAGGATCTATGAGACATGCCTTACTATTCTTAGTAAATCTTTTGTCAGTTTGAGGTAACACCTTAAATTTTTCTTGACAAAAGTTTTTACAGTCATATTCTTGGTTTTATCTTTAGATCATGTTTTCTCGATTGTATGCTAGACTTTTTCTCTGTCCTAAATTCATTTTTTAATTTTAGGGTTATTTTACCGCCAGAGAGGCTCAGAATGAAAATGATTTCTTTATCTAGCAAGTCCTGGCTCCTTTATATTTAACAATTCTTTCTTTAGGTTATCTCTCTTCTCTTGCACTTTACTATATAGGCAGCTAGAAGAAGACAGGCAGCAACTTCAATGCTCTGTTTGGAGATCTACTTACTTAGATTATTTAGGTTAGTTTCTTAGTTTCCACATAGCAGGCAATGGTGTGCTAAACTTTCCAATATGCTTTCAGGCTAGCCACACTTCCTACTTGGCAGCTCAGGGAGTCAAATGTACACACATGTTTCAAAGTAAGACCTATTCTTAGAAGTCATGCAGACTTATTTTTATTTTTTATTTATTTTTATTTTTTGAGATGGAGTCTCGCTCTGTCACCCAGGCTGGAGTGCAGTGGCACAATCTCGGCTCACTGCAACCTCCATCTCCCGGGTTCAAGTGATTCTCCTGCCTCAGCCTCCCCTAGTAGCTAGGATTACAGGCGTTGTCTACCACGCCTGGCTAATTTTTTGTACTTTTAGTAGAGACAGGGTTTCACCATATTGGCCAGGCTGGTCTCAAACTCCTGACCTCAAATGATCCACCCGCCTCGGCCTCACAAACTGTTGGGATTACAGGTGTGAGCCACCATGCCCAGCCTCAACCTTACTTATGCATTTTATTTCTTTAGGTAATCAGAAAGCCCACTCAGGTTAAAGAGGAAGAGAAATAGCCTCCACTTCGTGATGGTGCAGGGCGGGAGGGGAAGTGGCAAGGATCTAGAGAAACATGTTGGAGTAACATGTTGTTATGGCCATTTATGCAAAACATAATCTAACACACCCTGAATATAAGTGTTTTTTTTTTTTTTTTTCCCCATTCCACTTTTCTTTCCATAATTGTTCCTTGGCGATTTTGTTTGCACTCATGTCTTTAATGTACTATGTATATGACTCCCCAGAGTCATCAACCTCATCATAATCAGACTCATTATCAAATGGCTAACACATTTTGAACACCAACACTGATCTAAACACTGTACTAAGTGTTTAGGGTGAGCTGTCTTTATATAGTTCCTACCACAAACCTATGATATTTTTTGTTTTATAGAGGAAGTTTAGAGGGTGAAGTAAGTTAAATGCAACCACACAGTTATTATATAGTGCTTTTTTTTTTTTTAATCTCTGATCTTTTACCTGTAAAGTCCACACCCTTAACCATTAGTTGAGGTTGTCTCCTAGAGGTTTATATCTCTGACTCTGGCATTTTCTTCAAGGAAAAGTGCTGCCTGGATAATGCCACCTTTTTGAATCTTCTCTATATACAGGAAAGTGGAGAAGAGAGGAGGGCTACAGAACTGGCTGGTATGTGTCCTGTGAGCCGAGACTGGAGAAGGAAACATCCTCTCCTAGAACCATAGAATTCAAAGATAAGGCAGTGTTGGAACCTGGTCATTGAGTAGAGCAGAGCAAACCAGAGAAGCAGGCTCTTATGTCTTATGAGACAAAGAGTTTCTGGGACATGTTATCAGGGAGGATTGGAATCAAGCATTTGCTTGGGAGATTGTTGAGCTGGCAGATTGTTGAGCTGGAGATTGTTAAGTGGGAGAGAACTTGGGCAAAACATTGCCTGTTGGTAATAAGTAGCCAAAGCTCAATTTAAATGCCTAGTCATGGAGTAGATACCATCGTATTTCTCATTATTCCATTAATGTCACACATTATCTTCTCCATATAAGACATTCCAAAAATGTTACTACCAAAATGAAGAAGGGCCTTAAAAGTAATTTATGTGGGCTGGGCATGGTGGCTCATGACTGTAATCCCAGCACTTTGGGAAGCTGAGGTGGATGGATCACTAGGTCAAGAGATCAAGACCATCCTGGACAACATGGTGAAACTCTGTCTCTACTAAAAATACAAAAATTAGCTGGGTGTGGTGGTGCACACCTGTAGTCCCAGCTTCTCAGGAGGCTGAGGCAGGAGAACTGCTTGAACCTGGGAGGCAGAGGTTGCAGTGAGCTGAGATGGTACCACTGCACTCCAGCCTGGTGACAGAGCAATATTCCATCTCAAAAAAAAAAAAAAAAGTAATTTATGTGAAAACAATTTAGATGCCTTAGTTAACTAACACTTAAGTGCATATCTATAGTGCCCTGTAACTTTGTTTTTTTTAAAATGCTGAGGTGAAAATAGGTTGCCACAGAAAAGCCTGCAGCAAAAGAGGTGAGAGATCCATGCTGTTCTGAGTATCTACAAACATTGCCAGAGTAAGTACAGTGTTCTGATCAGGGCAGTCTCTTCAAGGTTCAGATCTCCTCTCCTTGGCTCTTCAACAGCTTGGCTGGGGAAGTCACTCAAAACTGGGTCAAGTTAACTACGGATGAAGAAAGTAAAGCAATTTATCTGGCAGAAACCAGGATATGTGTATTTGTTTTCTACAGCTGCTATATCAAATCATCCCAATCTTAGTGGCTTAAAACAATATTGAATATATTAAGTTATAGAGTTCAAAAGTGCAACATGTGTCTTACTAGGTGAAAATCCAGGTGTTGGCATGGCTGCGTTTCTTTCCAGATGCTCTAGGGGAGAATCCATTCTCTTTTTCCAGTTTCTAGTGGTGCCCACATTTCTTGGCTTGTGCTCCCCCTTTAACACAAGCAGTCATGGATGAAGTCCTTTGCATGTAGCATCTCCCTGACAGGACATTCTTCTGCAATTATACAATTTTAAGGATTTATTGGGCCCACCTAGATAATCTAGGATAATCTTCCTATTTTTTAAGGCCTGCTGATTAGCAGCATTAATCCCATCTTTAATCTAAATTGCCTTTTGCTGTGTATTCTAACATATTTACAGTTTCCAGAGATTAAGGCATGGAGATATTTGAGGGCCATTATTTGTCTAGAAGGGACTTTATACATGTGAATATCTTTCTATCTGGATGTCCTCAGTGAGGAAAAATAGAATTAGTGATTAGAAGCATCAAAGAAATGCTTAAGATTTTTGATTGCTTGCAACATTTCACATTTCTCATACACACACATACACACACACACACACAC
This sequence comes from Hylobates moloch, assembly GCF_009828535.3. NCBI lineage: Eukaryota > Metazoa > Chordata > Mammalia > Primates > Hylobatidae > Hylobates > Hylobates moloch. The sequence goes on from NW_026652286.1 coordinate 17,795,343, forward strand.
ACACATTTTTTTTTCTTTTTTTTTTGAGACAGGGTCTCACTCTGTCATTCAGACTGGAGTGCAGTGATGTGATCATGGCCCACTGCAGCCTCAGCCTCCTCGGGCTCAGGTGATCCTCCCGAATGGCTGGGACCATAGATGTGTGCCAGCACACCTGGCTAATTTTTTGTATATTTTGTAGAGGTAGGCTTTTGCCATGTTACCCAGTCTGGTCTCAAACTCCTGGGTTCAAGTGATCCTCTTCCCTGGACCTCCCAAAAGTGTTGGGAGTTCTAGGCATGAGGCACCGCACTTGGCCGTATTTCATATACTTCCTTTAGATTATCATTAATTATCTTCTAGGAAGAAACTATGCCTTCCTAGATGAAGAGACAGGAGAAATGAAGAATTAGGCTGGTGAACTTGCCCTTGGGAAGTGGTAGAACTAAATGTAAACTTGGGAATTAGTGTGTTCCCATCTCTGGAAGCAGCCAGTTTATTTGGGGGCAGCTCTACTTCTAAATTTTGACTGCTAAGATGGTAAGATGGGAAAAGCATAAGCTTTTGAAGTCCCTGTATCTGAAAGTGGTTTGATCAGAGATTAGATGCTGTCATTTGAAGGAATGGTTGGGGTTGGAGGTCATGCAGTTGAATAAAACTCAAATCTCTTTACTAGTGTGAAACTAGTTCTTGCTACAATTTTGTAATAATATTCCAAGTACTTTTCATACCTAATGGCTCTTCCATCTGTAGTTCATATAAGAAATCTGTGATCATGGTACAGAATGTCTTCAGTTTAAATCCCAGCTGTTGTACTTACTAACCGTTAAGTCATTAGGATATTATTTACCTTCTCTTAGCTTTGGTGTTCTCATCTCTAAAAGAGAGATAATGCTAACACAACCTTTTCAGGAAGAAATGAAGTCTAAATGAGCAAATGCAAGTAAAAATTTTGTCACAATGCCTGTCACACATTAAGCCCATAATAGGTTTTGTCGATTCTTATTTGGATTGTTATTTTTACTCACAATATACATCTCAAGATGCTTAAGCTTGACCTGCAGTGTCCTCTCGATATGTCTTTCCATTGCTTGCAGAAGCATACAATCCAGACATGTTCATTTCCTTTGTATCTGAACATGTACATGTCACTAATTTTCTTGTTTGGTGTCCTTGCGTCACCATTCACTTATTTTAGAATGCTCTGATTCAAATTTCCCAAATCCGAATCATTCCTTAAGAATAAGCACAAAGACTGCCTTCTCCATGATCTTTTTCTGAATCTCAACAACAAGTGATTTCCTCATTTTGTTATAAAATGATTATATATACATATCTAAGGTGATATTAATTGACGTATAGTAGTATATGTATTTGCTACATATTCCCTCCTTATACATCATTTAAAACAGAACCCTATCTTAGTTACTATTTTGTCTTTAATAGGCTGTATAGGTGTGGCTCAATCACTTAAAGCACATGCCAAAAGTGTTGAATTAAAGAATGAAAGAAATGAAAATCCTTCACCTTTTTAGCTAATTCTCAGTTGCAGCATTTATATGTATGATTTCCTGCACTGAAATAAAAATCATGATTTTTCATACTTGGTTCTTCAGGCAAAAAACTCAAAATGTAAGATTCAGTAACTCAATAGATATTAAGTTACTAATATGTGGTCAATCATCTCTTATAATCTCTTACAATCACCCCTGTGTCAACAATCAGTGAGCCAGATATTTCTAGGACTCTGGTTGTGGAAATAAATTGTGTCGTAAAACATTCACATGCAATAGTTAAGTAGTGTGGCATGGTAGGCTCCAGAGCTAGGAAGAATTGGGCTTGAAACCTAGCTCTGCCGTTAACTTGCTATTAACTTTGGGTAAGATTCTTCCCCTCCCTGAGTCTTATTTTCTCATCTGTAAAGCAATAATGATTATAGTAATGATAGCAATCACAGTAATAACATCTACTTTATATATCTATAAAAATTTAATGGAAGAAATGGTGGTTTCAAAAAGTTAACATTGGAAAATTTTAATCACCCCATAATCCCTCTCACCATCCCCAAAGCCACTGTAAATAGGCTGTACAATATAAAGTATTAGTTTATCTAGCTTCAAGAAACCTAGCACCCTAAACTATACTCTGACTTGATTGTCACTGTTCCCCCATACAGACATGCTTGAGCCATCACTAGAGGGATCGATCGTACATACATTATTGGTCAGTGTGCCTGGTTTGTGTTCAGTGAATGCATAGTGTTGCCTGCCTTTCTCTGGTATAAAATGAAATTGAGTACTAAGCACCATAGCATGTTGGTGGGGAGGGGATGCAATGATGCCAGGCTGTGATCTTAGATACTGTCCTGTGATTCAGGGTGTTTTACTTGTTGCTTTCTGAAAACTACAAATATCCAAGAAGGTATTTCTCAGCTAAGACTCCCTGCTGCTGCATCAACCCAAACAACTCTAGTTTTGCTTATTTTATATATCCAGGTTATTTTTTTAGAGACAGGGTCTTGCTCTGTCACCCAGGCTGGAGTACAGTGGTGTGATCATAGCTCCCTGCAACCTTGAACCGCTAGGCTCAAGTGATCCTTCCACTTCAGTCTCCCTGATAGCTAGGACTACAGGCACATGCCACCACTCCTGCCTAAATTTTATTTTATAGAGACAAGGTCTTGGCATGTTACCCAGGCGGGTCTTGGATTCCTGGCCTCAAGCAATACTCCCACATTGGCCTCCCAAAGCACTGGGATTGCAGACATGAACTACCACACCTGGCCTAGGGTTCTATTCAAGATTTTCTTTGGGGATCAATGGCTGTGCTATCTTTTTTAAAAAGTTGAAAATTCACCAATAATATCTATCTCTCTCCTTTAAAAAAAAGAAGAAACTGAGACTCAGAAAATTTACATCTCAAAGGCACATACACAGTAAGAGGCAGAGGCAGCACCACTGTTAGCTTCTGTCTGTGCCAGCTCATATCCTCCTCCAAATCAGGCTCCAAAGAAAGAGTACCAACTACCTGCATCTGCGTCTCTTCACCTGAGGACTTCTAACCAGGGAGGCTGTTCTGCCTGAATGCAGTGAAGACTGGAAAGGCTAAAGAGTTAACCATCCAGGAGCAAGCCTCAACCAACAAGTGGCAGACCTTGGTGTTTAAATACCCAAATTCCTTTCTCCTCACATGGGAAAGCTCTGAGGTGTGTGTTCTATACTATCTTTCTAGGATTGTCCCTGTGAGATTAAGCTGTGGTCACCCGCAGTGGTAATTTACTTGATGGTAACTACTTACCAACTGCCTTTCTTTCCTCCTCCTTCTGGAGTTTCCTTGGGATCACAGCGCTAATGAATTACTTTTACTGGAATCCTTGCCTCGAGATATGTTTCTGGGGAACCCAAATCAAGACTTCTCTTGAGTCACCAAGTAGTGCCGACTTAACTATTGTTGGATGGGTAGATTGAACAAAAGTAAACTGTGAGTGAAGGACTAGGTAAAATGTGGAACATGGACAGCTCTGTTCTCATAGGTTATAGACAATTACGCCACATTGACATAAGGTCCTTCCAACCTGTGTAACCCACTTTACTGGCCTCCTATTTTATACCCGCATGGCATATTCTCACTCCAGCATCACAGTTGTACTTTGACAGTCTAACTGTGCTCTGTCTTCCCTCGTTTATCATGACATCATCAAATCAGGGGCTTCGTCTCATTCATGCGGCATGTTACATAGTGTTTGGCACAGACAGTTCACTTGGTTGGTGGGAGATAAGTGAATCACTTTCATTGTGTATTGGTGAGATGTGTTAGAAATTCATCTAAGTGTAGAAGCAAGTGAAAAAGTACCTACACAGGATCAGGGAGAAGAGTTTAGCTGTGAAGTTGTAAGAACTCACAAACCATAAAAGGTTTTTAAGTACAGGAGCAACATTATGAAAGTGCTATTTAAGGAAGAAAATGCTTCGAAGCTGCACTTAAAATAGATCAGATCAAGTGAGCTTAAAGTCAAGGAGGCTGACAAGAGACCTCTGCTATTATCCAAGTACAAGGAGATGGTTTGGGGGCAAGGAGAATGTCTGTATCTAGGAGGATGGACAGAAAAAAATTGGTGAGAAATAAAAACACTTGGCATAAAATTTCAACAGCAATTGTTAAATGCTTATAGGTAAAAATTCCCAGTTTATATCTTGTGTTTTCTCATCTTCATAGTGCTTGAGTCAAAATTTTGTTTGTAGCCACTAGATAGATATGATGTTATTATTGACAAAGGCAGGGTCATTGAGACTAGAAACTGGTGTTGGAGGAAGTTCATGAGCTCAATTTAGTTACTTTAATTTGTGTTGACAGAAAGCTCTGAGGAGTAATATGCTACTCAAATTCAAAAGAAGCCAGGACTGCCTGACTGCCAAAATCCCTACAAATTACTGTTTTAGAAACACATAGATGTATCAGCTGATCTTTAATGGAGAAAATGATAAAAATAGTTGTATCAAAACACTCATCACTTTTCTTTTTATAGTATTCAATTAAAATTTAATGATACTGAGTTTAACTAGAGGCCAAGCTTTCACATCAAATACTGAATTTTAAAATACATAAGAGGTAAATAAAGTGATTATCAACATTCTCAATTCTTGCATGTCCTATAAAATAGCACATTGTTAGGCCTACATTGAAAAGTAGGACATATTTTGTTTTCATCTTTATTGTGTATTGAGCATGTACTGTGTACGTTACACTTTGGGAGAATATAGAATGAATAATGTAACAATCTTGCTCTCTCAACAAATTTAGCGTCTATAATTGTTGAGACCAAGTCAAAATATATCCTTAGCCAAGTCAAAATGTCCACATCAAAATGTCACATGTGCATAAACACTGCTGCAGAATGTCATAAGGGCAACATTGATGAGCTTATAATGTCTTGTAGATGAAGGAGGGTAGGGGAGGCTCAGTGAAGAGTCATTGTGCTGAATAGGGTCATCTGGGCAGGTTTTGCTGAAGAGATGGCTTTTGATCTTGCCTTGGTATGGGATGACTAGATTATCAATAGGTGGGAGAGTATGTAGCAGGTGGTGGGGGAATTGTGGTGGGTCAATGAGGCTAGAAGCTTCGGATGTCCTTGGGCCAAGTATGGACATACGGGTGTGAAGATATGAAGGCATGTGGAAACATTGGGGCCTGAAGGCTGTGGCATTGTGGTGACTCAGACCTGAGAGCTTCACTGCCTCCCATTGCATGCACCAGCTTTATTTCAGAACAACGCCTGATCATTGCTGGAGCAGTTGGCCATGTTGTTACTAGTATGCTGCTCCAAAGCAATCACAGAATATTGATGCTTGTTGGCAACGGAAGATCAGATGAGGGGGCTCAGGATTCACTCCTGTATAAAGGAGTATGCCTGAAGTCTATTTTCCCCTTGAGAGTTCCTCACAAAGAAGGGAGCAAACTTGATAAGAATTGATATGAGTATTAATAGGTCATCAGTGTTTCCATTTATAGCTTGTCCTGTGCCCAGTTCAAAGCATGAAAGCATGTTGGATACATAGCTTCATTGAAGTAAGTCTTTACAACCACCCTGCTGTCAGTAGCCCTAGTTTACAGGCTACAGGAGTAAGGTTTAGCAAGCTGCAGTAACTTGCCCATGGTCATACAGCCTTATAAAGATGGAATTTGAATCCAATTATTTCTGACTCAAAATCTCATTCTATTTAAATATTATTGGCTCTTATATTTAGCTAAGAATGATTATTCTTGCTGATGGGCCATAGAAATCATTCATATTCACACAGCATTTTAGTGTTTTTGGTGTCCTAAATATTATAATTAATAGTTAAAAGCACTCCTCTTAAATCTTGTTTGTTTTTCATAATAACCCCATAAGGTAGGGTTAAATTTGATGTTCAGATAAAGTGCTAGTCGTGACCAAGGTCACAGGTAATTATATAAGGTCACTGGCCTCTTGACTCCTAAACCAATGCTCGTTCTACAAGTGGTTTCAAACTTTTCAAAATAGGACAACCACTTTTTCAAATGAAATATTATGAAAAAGCCTAATATGTGATGAAACCAGAGAGGATAGAGCTCCTGGGAATGAATTTGGATTTTAGAACCTTGGAGGTTCTGTCTGTTCAGATTCTTCCTCCTTTACTTATTGGCGCACTCCAAGGAACCTCAGTAGAAACCTGTGGCTTGAAGGGAATGGTTTCTACTCTTGATCCCGCTGATGGAAAAGACATAACCACCTTGGTTTAAGCTTTGCTTGCTTTTTTCCTTTCCCTACCTAAGCCTAGCTCTAGTCATTAGAGGATATGTTCCCCATTGTTTGACTCTTGCCTTTGATTCTGCTTTGTGAATTTTGAGGTTTCAGTTTTATGATGTACGTGTTTATAAGTTGGCCTGTACAGATGTTCATATCAGGAGCAATGGCTTCTTTTCCTTTACTAAGGGAATATGAGGCATCTTTATGTGACATCTTAATTATCCTTCTATTACTGAGAAGGTGTCAGGTTGCATAGGCTCAGATCCTATCTCTTTCACTTAATAAGTTGAAAATAACCTCTGTATGTTAGTCTTAAAATTCATAAAATGGAGATAATGTAACTGTAACTGCCACCTTAGACTGCTTTGATAATTAGTACTTCATGTAGAGGACTGAGTACCTAGTACATAAAAATTACGCACCTGGTACATAAGGTTAATAAATATTATGCATGAAAAGGTCTTAGAGGTTTTTAACCTCAATGAATCAGTGACACACACACACACACACCCCTTGATTTGAGGCTCCACTGATCAAAAGCATTGTATTCAGAATGAATGAATCAATCTTTCCTTTTCAGAACAATCATGATTGAATATTGAGGGCAGTTTTTGCTGCCGCAGTTTAGGATGGGCATTGAAAAATTATAGTGTGTATATAGAACCACCGAAACGATCAGGCTTCAGAACATGAGGAGTAAAAAATATTTGAAAACAGGATTTTTGAACTGGAGAATAGGATATTTACTGGGGGGCATAATGGCTCTCGGGTAGAAGCAGAGCCAACAGAGTGAGATAAGAAGGAAGTATTTATATAATTTCTGTGATGTATCAAGATATGCGTTTACATATGTCATCTCCTCTAATCTTTATGGATAGCTCATAAAATAAGAGTTGTCCACATTTTTACACATAAGGGAAGCTGGAGTTCACTAATGTCACCTACTCAACTCAGTCAAAAAGTTAGAATTTCAATATATGTCTCGGACTTCAAGTTCTAAGCTCTTTCCACCTCATTCCTTCTTGTAAATTGGAGCCATCCAACAATGAACAGGTTGCCTAGCAGGTTTGAAGTGTACAGACAACACCGTGAGTGAGTTTCTTCTCTTGTGTCTAGTCTTCAGTCTTATTTCTTTTAAGTTGCATTTAGTCTTCCATATTGATTTTTTCTTTTTTCAAATGAAAGGTCTTCACTTTCAGGAAATCTGTCAAGTTGCCATTGAGTTTCACTAAGATGTCTGTATTAATTTTAACTGAGGGCAAATTTCAGGAGACAGCAGTTCAGTATGAGCTTTTCCTTCTGTACATCGACTTTACAGATAAAAATGAAGCACTTAAAGATGGCTTTGATCATTAGGACCATCATATTATATTGATGGAAATCCTTCAAGGCCACTCAGAAGTGAAAATACTGCAAAATAAGGCCAGGGTTAGCAAGCTTCTCCAAGTGGCTTCCTCTTTACTTGTTTCCTTGTTACCTGAATCCATATCTTGCCAAGACACCAGAGATTTTCCCTTTGCTCCAACTTAAGTTTCTTATTTGTATGATGAAGAAGTTGAATTATCCTTGAAAATTGTTTCTCATACAGACATTTTGTGTCTGAGCATTATACTAAAATAAATTACATGTCCGTCCTTCCGTCCTTCCTCTAATTTATTTGGTAATCTGCTTGATAAATGAGACTTTAAAGTAAAAAACCTTCATTAAAAAAGAATAAGCTTGAAGTGTGTAGTTTCTAAAACAAACTGGCACTCTACAAGGAAAGAAAGGATTTTCAATCAGCAAAGCAGTGAAGTTACAGATTACAGCTATCATCACTAATGAGCTACCCCAGATGGAGTGCTGCCCCATCCCAAAGTGGAAGCTGGATGGCTTCCTACAGATAACTGGGACATAAATAACTCGTGCCACTCTCTCTATACAACAACCATACCACTCTTCTAAGAGGTGTGCAATTGGTCCATTTTATATTTGGAGCAAAATAGACTTTTTAAATAATTTTAATAGAATTTTTGAGGTGTAAAAATAATAAATGCTGTTGTAGAAAGTTTAATGTAAAAGAAATGAGAAAATAAGTCATCCACACTTCTACCATTCAGCTATAACTAAAGTTATATTGGTACCTTTGATAAATATATATAGAATACAAGTCTACACTGTACATAACATTTTTCAAACCTTTTGTCTTAATGTTATCATAACCTTTTCCCTTTTTTTCTTTTATTTTTAAACCACAATACTGAGGTATGACTGAAATCCAAAATGCTGCAGATTTTTAATGTATACAATTTGAGTTTGGAAATAAGTATATCCGTGTGTAACCATGACCACAATCAGTGCTATGAATATATCCATTACCTCCAAAAGCTTCCTCCTGCCTTCTTATTATCATTATTTTGTGGTAAGAACATTTAATATAAGAGCTACATTTTTTAAAGCAAATTTTTATGAATAATTGAACTTTGGACAACATGGGGGTTGGGGTGCCAACCCCCTGGCCCCATGCAGTCAAAAATCTGTGTGTAACTTTGACTTTCTAAAAGCTTAACTAAAATCTTACCATTGACAAGCCTTATGGATAAAAACAGTTGGTTAAAACGTATTTTATATGTTGTATGTATTATGTATTGTATTCTTACAATAAAGTAAAAGAGAAAAAACAAAACATTGAGAAAACCATAAGAGAAAATACTTTTACTATTTATTATATATATATTACATATCTATAGATGAGTTTATTAAGTATTAATTTACATGATCACAAGGTCACACATTAGGCTGCCTGTAAGCTGAGGAGCAAGGAGGGCCAGTCTGAGTCCCCAAACTGAAGAACTTGGAGTCCAATGTTCAAGGGCAGGCAGCATTCAGCACAGGAGAAAGGTGTAGGCTAGGAGCCTAGGCCCGTCTCTTTTCATGTTTTTCTGCCTGCTTTATATTTGCTGGAAGGTGATTAGATTGTCCCCACCAGATTAAGAGTGAATCTGCCTTCTCCAGCCCACTGACTCAAATCTGTTTTGGCAACACCAACACAGACACACCCAGGATTAATACTTTGTATCCCTCAATCCAATCAAATTGACACTCTATTAACCATCATACTGTCTTCCAAAATGATAGAAGTGATTTACACTCCCACCAACTGGGTAAAAGTGTTCCTTTTTGTCCACAACCTTGCCAGCATCTTTTGTTTTTTTGACTTTTAAATAGCCGTTCTGACTGGCATGATATGGTATCTCATTATGGTTTTGATTTGCATTTCTCTATTGATCAGTGATGGTTGAAGCTTTTTTTTTTTGTATGTTTCTTGGCTACATGTGTGTCTTCTTTTGAGAAGTGTCTGTTTATGTCCTTTGCCCACTATTAATGGGATTGTTGTTATTTTTTGAGGAAAGTAGTTTTATTATTTTACTTGAAGTTCTGGGATACAGGTGCAGAACGTGCAGGTTTGTTACATAGGTATACTTGTGCCATGGTGGTTTGCTGCACCTGTCAACCCATTATTTAGGTTTTAAGCCGTACATGCATTAGGTATTTGTCCTAATGCTCTCCCTCTCCTTGACCCCCACCACCCTCCATGTGCTCATGTGTTCTCATTGTTCAACTCCCACTTATGAGTAAGAACATGCAATGTTTGGTTTCCTGTTCCTGTGTTAGTTTGCTGAGAATGATGGTTTCCAGCTTCATCCATGTCCCTGCAAAGGACATGAACTGATTATTTTTTATGGCTACATAGCATTCCATGGTATATATATATGTTGTTTTTTTTCTAGTAAATTTAAGTTCCTTGTAGACTCTGGATATTAGGCTTTTTTCAGATGGACACATTGAAAAAATTTTCTCCCATTCTGTAGGTAGTCTGTTCACTCTGATGAAACACAATTTTGCTGTGCAGAAGGTCTTTAAGGAGATCTCATTTGTCAACTTTTGCTTTTGTTGCTGTTTTTGGCATTTTTGCCATGAAATCTTTTCCTGTGCCTACATCTTGAATGGTATTGCCTAGATTTTCTTCTAGCGTTTTACAGTTTTGGGTTTTACATTTAAGTCTTTCATCAATCTTGAGTTAATTTTTATATATGGTGTGAGGAAGGGGTCCAGTATCAATTTTCTGCATATGGCTAGCCAGTTCTCCTAGCACCATTTATTAAATAGGGAATCCTTTTCCTATTGCTTGTTTTTGTCAAATTTGTCAAAGATCAGATGGTTATAGGTGTGTGATCTTATTTCTGAGTTCTCTATTCTGTTCCATTTGTCTACATTTCTGTTCTCGTACCAGTACCTGGCTGTTTTGGTTACTGTAGCCTTGTAGTATAGTTTGAAGTTGGGTAGCATGATGCATCCAGATTTGTTCTTTTTTGCTTAGGATTATCTTGGCTATTCAGGCTCTCATTTGGTTCCATATAAATTTTAAAATTATTATTTTTTCTAATTCTGTGAAGAATGTCAGTAGTAGTTTAATGGAAATAGCATTGAATCACTATATTACTTTGGGCAGTATGGCCATTTTCATGATGTTGATTCTTCCTATCTGTAAGCATAAAATATTTTTCCATTTGTTTATGTCCTCTCTGATTTCTTTGAGGAGTGGTTTTTAGTTCTCCTTGAAGAGATCCTTCACTTCCCTTGGTAGCTGTATACCTAGGTATTTTATTCTCTTTGTAGCAATTGTGAATGAGAGTTCATTCACGATTTGGCTCTCTGCTTCCCTGTTGTTGGTCTATAAGAATGCTAGCGATTTTTGGACATTGATTTTGTATCTTGACACTTTTCTGAAGTTGCTTATCAGCTTAAGCTTTTGGGCTGAGATGATGGGGTTATCTAGATATAGGATCATGTTATCTGCAAAGAAAGATAATTCGACTTCCTTTCTTCCTATTTTAATATGCTTTATTTCTTTTGCCTGATTGCCCTGCCCAGGACTTCCAATACTATGTTGACTAGGAATGATAAGAGAGGGCATCCTTGTCTTGTGCCAGTTTTCAAGGGAAATGCTTCCAGCTTTTGCCCATTCAGTATGATATTGACTGTGGATTTGTCATATTTGGTTCATATTATTTTGAGGCATGTTCCTTTAATAAGTGGTTTATTGAAATTTTTTCTTTAACATGAAGACATGTTGAATTTTATTGAAGGCCTTTTCTGCATCTATTGAGATAATCATGTGGTTTTTGTCTTAGTTGGGTTTATGTGATGAATCACATTTGTTGATTTGTGTATGTTGAACCAACCTTGCATCCTGTGAATGAAGCCAACTTTATCATGGCAGATGAGCTTTTTGATGTGCTGCTGAATTCGGTTTACCAGTATTTTACTGAGGATTTTTGCATCATTGATGTTCATGAAGGATAATGGCCTGAAGTTTTCTTTTTTTTCTTTTTTTTTTTTTTTTGTATTTCTGACAGGTTTTGGTATCAGGATGATGCTGCCCTCATAGAATGAGTTAGAGAGGAATCCCTCTTTTTCATTTTTTAAGAATAGTTTCAATAGAAATAGTATCATATCTTCTTTGTACTTCTGGTAAAATTCAGCTGTGAATCCATCTGGTCCTGGGCTTCTTTTTTTTTTTTTTTTTTTTTTTTTTTTTGATTTGTAGGCTATTTTATACTGCCTTAATTTCATAAATTATTATTGGTTTATTCAGGGATTCAATTTCTTCCTGATTCAGTCTTGGAAGGGGTTCTTGTCCAAGAATTTATACAGTTCTTCTAGATTTTCTAGTTTATGTGAGGTGTTTATTGTATTCTCTGATGATTCTTTGTGTTTGTTTGGGGTCAGTGGTGATATCCCCCCTATAATTTCTTATTGTGTTTGATTATTTTCTTTATTAGTCTAGCTAGCAGACTATCTATTTTATTAATTTTTTCAAAAAAACAACCTTCTGGATTCACTGAGTTTTTTTGAAGGGGTTTTCATGTCTCTATCTGCTTCAGTTTAGTTCTGATCTTGGTTATTATTTTTTTTTCTTCTGCTAGCTTTGGTGTTTACTCTTGGTTCTCCAGTACTTTTAGTTGTGATGTTAGGTTGTTAACCTGAGATCATTTTAGCTCTTTGATGTGGGCATTGATTGATATAAATACCCCTGTTAACCCTGCTTTAGCCGTATCCCAGAGATTCTGGTACATTTTCTCTGTTCTCATTAGTTTCAAAGAATTTCTTGATTTCTGACTTAATTTCACTATTTACCCAAGAGTCTGCTCCTATTTAACCAAGGAGCAGGTTGTTCAGTTTCCATGAAGTTGTATGGTTTTGAGTGAATTTCTTAATATTGAGATCTAATTTGATTGCACTGTGGTCTGAGAGACTGTTTATAATTTTAGTTCTTTTGCATTTGCTGAGGAGTGTTTTACTTCTGATTATTTGATCAACTTTAGAGTAAGTGCCATGTGGCAATGAGAAGACTGTATATTCTCTTTTTGGGTGAAGAGTTCAGTATATATCTATCAGGTCCAGTTGATCCAGAGCTGAGTTCAGGTTCTGAATATATTTGTTAATTTTTTGTTTCAATGATCTGTCTAATATAGTCAGTGGGGTGTTAAAGTCTCCCACTATTATTGTGTGAGAGTCTAAGTGTCTTTGCAGGTCTCCAAGAACTTGCTTTATAAATCTGGGTGCTACTGTATTGGGTACATATGTATTTATGATAATAAGTTCTTATTGAATTTAACCCTTTACAATTATGTAATGCCATTCTTTGTCTTTTTGATCTTTGTTGGTTTAAAGTCTGTTTTTTCAGAAAGTAAGATTGTGACCTCTGCTTTTTTCTGTTTTCCCTTTGCTTGGTAAATTTTCCTCTATTCCTATATTTTGAGCCTATGTGTGTCTTTGCATGTGAGATGGGACTCTTGAAGACAGCATACTGATAAGTCTTGGCTCTTTATCTGGCTTGCCATTCTGTATCTTTTAATTGGAGCATTTATCCCATTTACATTTAAAGTTAGTATTATTATATGTATGCTTGATCCTGTCATGATTCTAGCTGGTCTATACTTCTTTATGTGGTTGCTTCATGTGTCACTGGTCTTTGTATTTCAGTGTGTTCTTTTTTAGTGGCTGGTAATGGTGTTTCCTTTCCATATTTAGTGCTTCCTTCAGGAGCTCTTTTAAGGCAGGCCTGCTGTGACAAATTCCCTCAGTATTTGCTTATCTGAAAAGGATCTTATTTCTCCTTAGCTTATGAAGCTTAGTTTGGCCAGTTATGAAATTTTGGGTTGGAAATTCTTTAAGAATGTTGAATATTGGCCCCCAATCTCTTCTGGTTCATAGGGTTTCTGCTGAGAGGTCTGCTGTTAGTCTGATGACCTTCTTTTTGTAGGTGATCTGACCTTTCTCTCTAGCTGCCTTTAACTTCTTTTTTTTTCCATATAGACCTAGAAGAATTTGATTATGTGTCCTGAGGATGACCTTCTTGTGAAGTATCTTACTGGGGTTCTCTGCATTTCCTGAATTTGAATGTTGGCCTGTCTTGCCAATATTCAAGTGTGTTTTCCACTTGAATATTGGCAAGACAGGCCAACATTCAAATTCAGGAAATGCAGAGATATTCAGTATATTTTCCAACTTGGTTCCATTCTCCCTATCTGTTTCAGGTACCCCAATCAGTTGTACAGTCATAGGTTCAGTCTAGTTTGTTTTTTTTTTCCCACCCCCAGCAGAATTTCCAGACAAAGCATCAATAGAAGTAGTCCAGAAAAGAGGTTCTTGTTGTGCATGTCTTCTTGTACAACCAAAAGACTGATAGCTGTTTTTGTATTTTCCCTTCAAGGTTCTGGGGCTCACAGCTTTAGAGATAAAGGCAGTCCTAAATATACATCTGACTGTATTTGCACTAAGCAGTAGAGTTAGCTTATCCCTTCCTACCTTAAATAGTGGTGCTCAGTTCTCTTCCTTACTAATAAATGTTTGTGGCTTTTTTCCTCCCAGAATAGGACACTTTTGTCTGAATTAAAACCTGTACAGACAGATACCCTTTCTCCTTAATAATTTTCTTAATGGCTTCTGGGAGCTCATCTACTGCCTCTTGGTAAGCAGAAGCTGCTTCTCCTGTTAGCTTGACAATTTTTTTAATGCCAAACCTCTCTAAAATTATCAAACCATCCTTTGCTGGCATTCAATTATTCAGCTCTAGATCTGTTATTTTCTTTTTGATTTATGTTGTCATATATTGAGTTGCTTTTTCCCAAAACATATTATAGCCTATAGTTATGCCTTTTTTTGCAGCAATCCTTTACCCACATAAATGCTGCATTTTCAATAACAGATAAAAAGATATTTCATAAGAATGTCAGGTTTTTGGACCTGCTGGCATAGCTGCAATGAAGGCATCACAAAGTTTCTGTTTTTATAATCATTCTTAAACTGGATTCATTTACGTTGAAATGGCAGGCAACTGCAGCTTCAGACCTCAATATATGGTACATATCAAGTAATTTAACTTTTTCTTGTCATGACTTCTTGGGAGCACTTCCAACATCATTAGTTGTACTTTGTGTGGGTCCCATGGTGTTATACAAGGTTTATGGTATTACAATAAGCACAATGAAAAATACATGAGAACTGCCAGAAATCTTTTTACTGTGATACTCAACTTACTGGAGAGAAGAACTGCTCACGTGGAGATGATTAGCATCACACAGCATTTTAAGCAGATACTGGCAACACTTGAGCTCACTCCAAAAGCAACAGGAGGTGGCTATGAAATTATTATTATTTTTTATTATACTTTAAGTTTTAGGATACATGTGCACGACATGCAGGTTTGTTACATATGTATACATGTACCATGTTGGTGTGCTGTACCCATTAACTTGTCATTTAGCATTAGGTATATCTCCTAATGCTATCCTTCCCTGCTCCCCCCCACCCCCGCAACAGGCCCCAGTGTGTGATGTTCCCCTTCCTGTGTCCATGCGTTCTCATTGTTCAGTTCCCACCTATGAGTGAGAACATGCGGTGTTTGGTTTTTTGTCCTTGCAATAGTTTGCTGAGAATGATGGTTTCCAGCTTCATCCATGTCCCTACAAAGGACATGAACTCATCACTTTTTATGACTGCATAGTATTCCGTGGTGTATATGTGAGTGGCTATGAAATTATTACAGTGGTACAGTATGTATTAATTTTATGCAGTTATGATTTAATACTGCATCTTTACATTTGTTTACATTTTCCTCAACTGAGAATGGCATCATGTACCATCTATAAATTTGTGTCATACGTTTTGATAAATTTTAACTTTTTATATTTGTGTATATTTTATGGTAGTAAATGATAAAATAGACTACTATCTATATATGTTTTATGCATTCATGGCATATCTAACTTTTTCTTAATTTTCTCAATATTTCCAGGCTATGCAGTTTTTCTGCCAGGTTTTTCAAATTTTTGCAAATCTTCAAAAAATTTTCCAATATATTTATTGAAAATAATTTGAGTATTAATGTACCCATGAAGCTCAAATCCATGTTGTTCAATGGTCAACTCTATAAAATACCACATTGTTAACTATAGGTGATGTTTGGCACAGTAGATTCTTAGAGAACTTACTCATCTTGTATAACTAAAACTTTGTACCTTTTAATGAATATTTCCTTTTTTTTTTTTTCTGTCTCAGCTCTTGGCAATGATTCCACTCTGATTTTATGAGTTTGACTACTTTAAATTCATAATAGGAGTTGTTCATATAGTATTTATCCTTCTGAGTCTGGTTTATTTCAATTGGCATAATGTCCTCTGTGTCCATACATGTTACAAATGGCAGGATTTCCTTTTTTTATAGCTGAATCACTTATGTATGTGTGTATATATGTATATATGTTAAAAACATATTTCACCTTCAAGTGTGTGTGTGTGTGTGTGTGTGTCTGTATATATATGTATTTCTTTTTGCATTCATCCATTGACAGACATTAAGGTTGCTTTCATATTTTGGCTATTGTGGATAATGCTACAATGAACATGGGAGTTCAGCTATCTCTTTGAAATCCTGTCTTCGATTCTTTTAAATATATTAATGTTTTCAGAAGTTGGATTACTGGATTATAGGGTAGCTCTATTTTAAACTTTTTGAGGAGCCAGCATATAGTTTTTCATAGTGACTGCAGCAATTTACGTTCCCACCAAAAGTGTACAAGGGTGCTCTTTTCACCACATTCTTCCCAACGTTTATCTTTTTTTCAATAATAGCCATCCTAACAGTGATATCTTTTTGATATCTTAGAGTGATATCTTCTTGCGATTTTGATTTGTATTTCTCTGGTCAGTAATATTGAACACATTTTCATATAACAGTTGGCCATTTGTATGTAGTCTTTGAAAAAATGTCTATTAAGTGCCTTTTTCCTGTTTTTCAGTTACTGTATTATATGAATTCCTTATACATCCTGGGTATTAACCCCTTATCAGATATATGGCTTGCAAATATTTTCTCCCACTCTGTAGGTTGTCTTTTTATCTTATTTTCTTTGCCATACAAACCTTTTAAGTTTAATGTAGTCCCACTTATCTATTTTCATTTTTGTTTAATATTTAATATACTTCTGTCATCATCATCCAGGAAATCCTTGCCAAAGCCAATGTTGAAGATTTTTCCCTATGTTTTCTTTTAGGAGTTTTACAGTTTCAGGTTTTACATTTAAATATTTTTAATTTATTTTATGTTGATTTTTATGTATAGCATAAGATAAAATCCCATTTCATTCATTTGCATGTGACTATCCAGTTTTTCCAATTATAAACATTTCTATGTTGCTGTTCTTTCATCATACCATTTATTAATGATCAATAATATCTATCATTTGTGTGTTTATTTAACCACCTCTAATATTTGACACTTAAGGTTTTTTTATTTTTCACTATTATAATAAGCAATGTTGTAATGATCATCCCTATAAATAAATCTCAGTACACATCCACAGTGATTTTCTTGGGATAAAATCTTAATTTTAAAGTTATCAGAGCAAAGGATAGGCAATTTTAATGACAAATTTCTTCCAAAGATGAGGAACATTTTGTACAGTTATGGTTTATGAATTTGGAAGTTTTCCTTACATATTGGCCAATACTATGTATTACTATTTTTTAAAAATTTGCCAGTTTGCTACATAACACACATACACACACACACATTTTACTCATTTAGGTTGAGCTTTTTAATATACTTATTAGTTTTTAAAATTCTGTTATAAAATGCATCTTCCTGTTCTAATTCTTTACATTCTAAGGGTGATAATACATTATATATATTAAAATATTGTTTTTCAGTTTTTATTTACATTTTAATTTTCCCAATTATATTTTTAGCATAGTACTTAAGAGCACAGACTCTACATTTTAACTGCCTGGGTACAAATTTGGAACCCAACCCTTATGGCTGTATGACCTTGAGTGAGTTACAGAATAACTCTATGCCTCAGTTCACTCACCTACAAAATTGAGATAATAATAGTATATACCTCATATGGTTCTGAGGGTTAAACAGAATGTACTTGAAAATTAGCACAATCTCTGAAGATCATGAGTACTCAAAAATCATCCACAGGGTGAAAATTGTACAAAAGCTTTACTTCCTGACCTACTTGGGCTTACACTGAGGTTGAGAGTTGCTGTTGGGTGGGAAGATGGGTGTGTATTTCCAGACATCTCTGAAAGTTGTGCCCCTATCCTCCTTAGCCTTAAGGCAGTACCAATGCAAACTAAGTTTCTGATGAGACACACAAAGCCCCCATCGGAGAAGAGGTAAAATGGCTAGTATGTTTGTTGGCCCCATAAACGTCTTTTGAGAACTGTCTGTTCATATCCTTTGCCTACTTTTTGACTTTTTTTTTTGTCTTGTAAATTTAAGTTCCTTATAGATTCTGGATATTAGCCCTTTGTCAGATGGATAGATTGCAAATTTTTTCTCCCATTCTGTAGGTTGCCTGTTCACTCTGATAGTTTCTTTTGCTGTGCAGAAGCTCTTTAATTAGATTCCATTTGTCAATTTTGGCTTTTGTTGCCATTGCTTTTGGTGTTTTAGTCATGAAGTCCTTGCCCATGCCTATATCCTGAATGGTATTGCCTAGGTTTTCTTCTAGGGTTTTTATGGATTTAAGTTTTACTTTTAAGTCTTTAATCCATCTTGAGTTAATTTTTGTATAAGGTGTAAGGAAGGGATCTAGTTTCAGTTTTCTGTACATGGCTAGTCAGTTTTCCCAACACCATTTATTAAATAGGGAATCCTTTCCCCATTGCTTGTTTTTCTCAGGTTTGTTGAAGATCAGATGGTTGTAGATGTGTGATGTTATTTCTGAGGCCTCTGTTATATTCCATTGGTCTATGTATCTGTTTTGGTACCAGTACTATGCTGTTTTGGTTACTGTATCCCTTTAGTATGCTGTTCACAATAGCAAAGACTTGGATCCAACCCAAATGCCCATCAATGATAGACAGGATAAAGAAAATGTGACACATATATGCCATGGAATACTATGGAGCCATAAAAAACGGTGAGTTCATGTCCTTTGCAGGGACGTGGATGAAGCTGGAAACCATCATTCTCAGCAAACTAGCACAGGAACCAAAAACCAAAGACCGCATGTTCTCACTCGTAAGTGCTAGTTGAACAGTGAGAACACACGGACACAGGGAGGGGAATATCACACACTGGGGCCTGTTGGGAGCTAGGGGAGGGGATAGCAGTAAGAGAAATACCTAATGTAGATGACGGGTTGATGGGTGTAGCAAACCACCATGGTGCATGTATACCTATGTAACAAACCTGCACGTTCTGCACATCCAGAACTTAAAGCATAATTTTTTTAAAAAGGCTAATATGGCAAGGATGAATCAATAAGTCCTTTGACTTCAATGTGCTACCAATTGTTGAAACTTTATCATTTTGCATGTTTTTTGATGAAGGATATTGGCACTGAGTGGTGAGGCATTCAGCCAAAATTTGGAAATTATTGTGACAGTAAAAAAAGAAAGGTTGATTAGAAGTAATACAATAAATGTTCTAAACAGTAGGCCTGGCCAATCCGTCACTGATGCAGAGCTATCAAGTCCAAAGCAGGCCAATTCTGTAAATCGTGGAATTAGCACTACTCACACTGTTGCTCAGAGTGACACTTGGATTTAAGAAGCATTTTAAAGTTCCTGGAGATCATAATGATATATCAGTAGAAATGCTTTTAAAAAGCCATAAGGTCTAAATTGCCTTAATCAGGGTTAGTGATGAGATCACAAAAAATGGTCAAAACGGCTGAAATGTAAGGGAGAATAAAAGGCTAATTTACTTCTAGGAATGTCTACTGGTATTTGAAACTTGATTTAATAACTGGTTTCTTATATTTGGATAGTAACTATATCTGAGAAGCTCAGGGTCATGGTAATGCTGGTTTAGACTCCTGTTCAAGAAAATAGGTAAGTTCTTGTTTAGATGAGATGTAGGAATGCAGAATTTATATAATTTAGAGTCATATAATGAATGCATTTATGTTGCTAGCAAGAAAACCCCCAGGATTTGTTTTTTTCAAGCATAGATAATTTATGTTTAGCAGGTATATTATCACCCTAACAACAGAAATAAACTAGTCCAATGACTATTTCTCCCCACAAAATTGTTTATTAATAGAGATTTACTAATAAAAACATGTTTATTTTCTACAATAAGACATAGTCCATGAGAATTAGTTTTTTTTAGCAGTTTGGGAGTTTGATGTTATTTGGTACAAAAACCCTAACAAACTAATATTAAAATGTTAGTAAGAAGGAATTAATACACTTGGAAGAATTATTGTAAATCATATAAAAACATTAGTTTTTTTACTTAAAATATGGGCCAAGAATATAAACAAATAAATCATAGGGAAGCAATATAAATGAGTATAGTCACATGAAAAAATAAACTCATTAATAAAACAAATTTAATTTTAAAAAGTTGTACCTATCAAAAATGGCATTTAAAAAAATCTACCTTTTAATAAGATCATGATGAAAATCATGTAAATGATGGAATGTAAAGCATTTAAAGAGAACAACTTGGTAATGTATGTTAAAAATCTTAAAATATATTACATTTTTAAATTTTTTTTATACTTTAAGTTTTAGGGTACACGTGCACAACCTGCAGGTTTGTTACATGTATATACATGTGCCATGCTGGTGTGCTGCAACCATTAACTCGTCATTTAGCATTAGGTATATCTCCTAGTGCTATCCCTCCCGCCTCCCCCCACCCCACAACAGGCCCTGGTGTGTGATGTTCCCCTTCCTGTGTCCATGTGTTCTCATTGTTCTATTCCTACCTATGAGTGAGAACATGCGGTGTTTAGTTTTTTGTCCTTGTGATAGTTTGCTCAGAATAATGGTTTCCAGCTTCATCCATGTCCCTACAAAGGACATGAACTCATCATTTTTTATGGCTGCATAGTATTCCATGGTGTAGATGTGCCACATTTTCTTAATCCAGTCTATCATTGTTGGACATTTGGGTTGGTTCCAAGTCTTTGCTATTGTGAAAAGTGCCGCAATAAACATACGTGTGCATGTGTCTTTATAGCAGCATGATTTATAATCCTTTGGGTATATACCCAGTAATGGGATGGCTGGGTCAAATGGTGTTTCTAGTTCTAGATCCCTGAGGAATCGCCCCATTAGGCACTTCCTTTCTGGGTAGCTATACTAGTGTCTTAGTTTGGGTCCACCCAGAAATAGTCTCAGAAATAAACAAGTCATTTATTTGGGAGGTGCCATCAGAGAGAAATAGGGAAGTGACATAGGGAGAACATGGTCAATAAATGATGTATTACCCACAGTGGGCTGCTGGAGCTGGATCCCATGGGGAATTCTTGGAAACAACAAATATGCACCTCAGAATTATTCCACCTGAGGGGAAAAAGAATTTGGGGTATTTCTACACCAACCCTCAAGAGTCATTAGTTGAGAGTTACTTGTGGGGATGTTAATTCCCTAATTTTTCAGCGTGCTGTGAGTTTGGGCTGATTGGCTTCCACAGTTCTGGAAAAAACATTCAGCCACAGAGATGCAGATAGTGATAGTTGGAAACAAGTTATGCTCCTCAAGAAATAGACAAGCCAGTGACAATGTGCTATGTTAAGGAAACTGCAAATTGCAAATATACTTGTAGAAATGTATATGTATACATCTGTTTATTATAATGTATGTTACATATTACAAACAATGTTAAGTGCCCAACATTTAAGGATCCCATAAATAATGGTATATACAATAATAGATAATATCCAAATAAAGTGTCATAATTAAAACGTACGTTGTAGAAGAATATTTACTGATAGGCCAGTAAATATTTATTTAGGGAGATAAACACATTATAAAGCAGTGTGTATAGTATGATTACATTTTAGTCAAAAAAAAGTATGTATTCATGAAAAGATTTGGAAGGACACAAAATAAGGATACTAACATTAATTCTCTTTGGATAGTGTGATAATGAATCACCCTTCTTACCTGTTTTTACAAAATTTTCTACTCTAAATATGTTACTTTTGCAATAGAAAAATTATAGATTTAATAATGAGTCACCAATGAGTTAAAAATAAAATGATGAAAAATGCTTCACTGAATCTAGAAAATTAAGTGAATTAATTACTGTTTACTTCTTTGAATTCAGTCAAGATTATTTCTATGAATAACAGTAATTTTTTTCTTGCAGTTTGACTGTTTATATTGATCTATTATCAGATATGGCATATAAAAATAGGTTGGGCTTCAGCATGTATACTTCAAAATCACCATTACTTATTCACTTCATGGCGTTGGCAATACAGACCTTGAATTCTAATTTAAAATGTTTGAATTCAGGCATAGACAATTCTGTTTTACAAAACAACTACCCCACTTTGATAAGGAATTAGTATAAATAAAAAAATTGAAAAAAAATAATTCTCAATGAAGTCCCAAAGATAAATGTGCTGGACTAGGAAATTATTTCCTAAAAGGGATTTAGAACTGCCAGCTTGAGTTAATAATAAGTAAGCAACATCTTCAGAACTAAGGTTAGCTAAGAGTGCTGGTGATGGATACTAATATAAATCTAATCAAATTAATTGTCTAGCATAGTGCATTATACACAGTAGGCCCACAGAGATACATGTCCAATAAACTAACATTAGGTTTGGCACAAAGTATGCCGTAAATATGACTTACTGGTTGGATGGTTCATGTTAGTCAAATTGGCAATTCTTTGTTGCTTGCTTTTTTTTTCCCCTAGAAAGAGAGTGGGAGATCATTGTTCTAATCTCTTTTTAAGAGCTCATCAATAATACACCAGATCAAAATTTAGAAAGTCTGTGTAACAATTGGCATATGGGGGATGAAGAAAATTAATTTGATAGAGAACAACCAGACATCTTCTCCTCAATAATCCTACTTCTGTGAAGGGAGGACTTAGGAGGGGAGTGAGCAGATTTTTAAAACCTGGCTTATTTATTTATTTTTAGCTATGTAAAAAATAGATCTGATTAAAATGGGCCTTTCCCGTCTTCTTCCAATTTTGATAGCCAGTCAATAGTTTTGTCATACTGATACTAGCCCTACAGTTTCTCAAATTGATTTCTTCCCCCCTGTTTTTTCTTTTTCAGGTTCCCCTTACCTCTGTGATTTATTCTAATGGGACTTAACCATATTTTTCTGTTCCCCTCTATCTTTCTCTAATTCAGTTCTATAATATCATTGCCAGGTTAACCTCTAAAAGTACGGTTCTCTTTTTTATCCTATTGTCAGGTAGTATTTAACATTCCATTCTATACTGAGATTGTTTGCAATCTTTATGTTCATCTTTCTCAGATCAAGGCTAAACTTAGGGATATTGGTTCAGAAGAGTAAGGCTGGGGGCAGGATTCTGGTAGTGCGAACATCCATGTAAAAGAAATTTTCAAGGCTCACTATCGACAGGGTGTAGGACCTTAAAACATAAAGGCCACAGGAGGTGAGATCCTTGAGGAAAAGCATCGTTGTGTTGTAGACTTTCTGGGCTTGACTTGTAGTTTCACAGTATGACCCTGCTGCTTTCAGAGATTCCTCAATTACCATTAGACCCAAGCACAGCGCTGTTAGTACATGCCATTGTCTTCCTGGAAGCCCCATCCTTCACTTTTTAGCTCCTGCCCAATTTGTAGATTTCTTTCAAATGTAATTTCCTTAGGGAAGTCTTCCCTCATTCACTGAAATTAAGCTTAGCCCCCACATAATTAATTTTATAACATCCTATAATTTCGATTTATAGTACTTTTCAGAATGTTTAATTCATAGCTCCCTGACTAGACTTCAAATACACGAGGCCTTTAGTTTTGCTCAGGGGTTTACTTAATACCTGGAACAAAGATGTTCTCAGTGGACATTTGTTCAGTGAATCATTAATAAATGGAATTATTCATCTCCCAGTATCTTAATATTCTTGTGAAAAGAGATGGGTAGTGAAACTAAAGATTCATATTCTTAGTCTGTTACCAGTAATTATTAAAGCCTCTTTGGGGTCACCACAGTCATATTGTGAAGCTTGAAATCATGTATACAGAGTCTACCATATGGTTTTCAAGGATCTTGCCCAGTCCACCCTGACACACTGAGGTGTGGACAATACTACAGTGTGGACAATCAGCACTCGAATGTTTCTTTGATATGAATTGTTACACTACCAGCATCCAGCCTCAAGCTCTACTTTTCTGATTCCAGATACCCCTAACTTTAGTCTTGATCCATGAAGGGTGAACACAAAAGTAGCAAGCACTCAGAAATGAAATTTTGCTCAGCAATGGAATATTACCAAAGTACTACCCTAAGACTCCCCATAGAATACAAATGATAAAAATAATAACTATCAAGAGGAGAGTAAAGATGTGGGCCAAACTGGTCAAAGAGACATCCAATGTAGAACATTGCCCCACTCCAGCAGTAAGATTTCCCCAAGTCAGTTTTATACTCTTACAAGCCCTCTAAATGCAGTTAAGATCTCTTTTCATTGTCACTGTAGAATCACAGCATTGACCTAAGTTTGTTAGAGAACGTATGTACATGGTTTGCACAAGCAATAAAAAAGCAATACAAAATCTTAAATGGTTTCAGCAATGATTTTCTGCAAAGATTCTTTCAAGCCTTTGGAAAACAGAACAGTGAACAATGAAGATGAGGTCTTTACCGTTGTGAACTTATAGTAGCATTGGGCAGTGAGAGAAAAGTATATTAATAAATGGTCAGGATAATTTCTTAACGTATGATGTCTTTATTTAGGCTGCTATAACAAAATATGATAGACTGGGTAGCTTATAAACAACAGGAATTTATTTCTCAAAGTTCTAGAGTCTAGTAAGTTCAAGATCAAGGTACCAGCAGATTGAGTGTCTGTTAAGGGCTTGTTCTCTGCACCAGAGATCGTGACTTCTTGCTGCCTTCTTATATAGTGGAAGGGTCAAGGCAGTTCTCTGAGGACTCATTTATAAGGTCACTAATTCCATTGATGAGGGCTTCATCCTGATGATCTAAGCACTTCACAAAGGCTTCACCTCCTCATACTATCACATTGGTGATTAGGTTTTCACCATATAAATTTTTGGGGAACACAAACATTCAGACCATTAGCAGCTGTGAAGAAAACTAAACAGGGTGATGTCGCAGTGACTGGGACTGGTGGTTGCTGCTTGAGATTGAGTAATCAAGGAGGACATTTTTTGCAGAGGTGACGTGTAAGCCTCCACCCTTTTCCTCTACAACAATAGTTCTCAACTGGGAATGATTTTGCCCCCAAAAGACATTTGATAATATTCAGAGACCAATTTGGTTGTCACAACTGCAGGAGGCAGGGGTTACTGCTGACATATAGCAAGCTGATTTTAGGGATGCTGCTAAACATTCTACAATGCAAAAGACAGCCTCTGATAATGAATTATCTATTCCAAAATGTCAACAGTGCCAGGGATGAAAAACTCTGATCTATGGTCTATTCTCATCACAGCAACCGGGTTGATTTTTTAAAATACCGAATCATACTATATCAATCCTCTCTTCTAAGCCCTTTAATTAATCCTCAGGTCTCCCAGATTTTTCTCATTCTGCCTTCCCATAATCTTTGATCTCCTATTTTATTGCTTTCACTCATTATACTCTGGCCTCAGGCCTTTGCACTGGCTGTTCTCCTGCCTGAACTTTTCTTCCTTTGGATATCTGAATGGCTTTCTTGATTATCAAAATTGAACCCCCTTCCCCGCTTCTGATTGCCTTACCATACTCCCACCTCTTGCACTTATCTTCTAATGTGCTATGTAATTTAGTTATATAACTGTTGTTTATTGTCTGTTCTACCCACTAGAAAGTAAGCTTCATAAACTCAGGGGTTTATGATACTTTCTGCCACATAATGGGTACCTTATGAATATCTGTTGAATAAGTGAAGGAAGGAAAAGAAACTTCCGTGACGAGAATGTGGCTGCCAAAGAAAAGCTATGGAAAAAAAGAACTCGAGTACAGAGGCCCTAAAAGTGATTGAGCTTAGTGTGCTTAAAGGACAACCAGGAGGCCAGTAACTCAAGTGCAGTAAATGAGGGGCAGAGAATGCAATGCGAGTCAGAAGCTGTCATGGTCAGATCAGATAAAGCCTTATAGAACACAGTAGTGTCCAGGTATATTTGTAAAGGAAGAACTTGTGTGCCAAGTTTTGAAAAATATGTGTGCATTTGTATATTTTTTTCACCTGCCTGTTAAATTTTTTATTTTCAACATAGGTTATCTTATTTATTTTTATTTTTGTAGAGACAGGATTTCACATTGTTGCCCAAGCTTGTCTTGAACTCCTGGGCTCAAGCAATCCTCCCACCTTGGCCTTCCAAAATGCTGGAATTATAGGTGTGGGCCACCGTGCCTGGCTCAGCTTATGTTATAAACATGAATGATCAAATCAATGGTTTTTCTCTATATACTTGCAGTGGAGCCATCAGCCACACAGTGATACCTATAAGGTGCTCAAAAGTTCAACCGCCCAAAACTATTTTGACACTGACTCATATGTTTAAAATGTTTTTAATTGACAACTACAAATTTGTGTGTGTGTGTGTGTGTGTGTGTATGGCACAAAACGTGACGTTTCAATATGTGTGTACATTATGCAATGGTCAAATGAAGCTATTTAACATATGTATTACCTTACATGCTTTTTTTTTAAATGGGGACAACACTTACCATCTATTCCCTTAGAGATTTTCAAGTATACAATATATTATTATTAACTAAAGTTACCATGATGTGCAATATACCTCTTGAACTTAGGAATAAGAGATGAATAATACACGAAATTTTGTGTCCTTTAACCAACATCTTCCTAATTCTCTCACCCTCCAGCCTCTGGTTACCATCATTTTACTCCCTGTTTCCGTGAGTTCAGTGTTCTTACACCTCACATATAAGTGAGATAATGCAGTATTTGTCTTACGGTTTCTGACTTATTTCACTTAGTGTAGTATCCTCTAAGTTCTTCTATGTTGTGGAAAATGACACCATTTTCTCCTTTTTAAGGTGGGATAGTATTCCAGTATGTATGTACATCACATTTTCTTAATCCATTTGTCTGTTGACCACAAGTTGATTCCGTGTCTTGGATATCGTCAATAATGTGTTGGTGAACATAGGCATGCGACACTGACCCATTTTGTGAATATTCGTAGTTGCTTTCTGTTTTAGCCATTGTTTCAGAGGCTGCTATTCAAAAGTAAATATATCATTTGGAACATGTGATGCATAATTCTACTAATACTTGTAATTGTGCTGATCACAGTGTCTCCTGAAAGAAAGAATGAATGAAGGTAGAAGAGAGATCTTCTGAGTAGGAACACAATGAGAGAGAGTGAAAGTGTCAAGGCAAGGAAAGAAAACTGGCATTTGCTGGTCAACTAGTGTGCAACAACTACTTTGTTAAGTGGTTTGCATGTGTGAAGCCATTTCAACGTTAAAAAATACGGTATCCCCTTTCAATAATGAAGAAATTAAACTTGCTCAAGATTGTGCACCTAGTAAGAAGCCTAGCTGGAATTTGAATTAAAATGTTTCTGAGTCCAAGACTGTATTCATCTCTTCAGGCTGCTGTAATAGAATAACAGAATACCATAAGTTGGATGGCTTAAACAACCAGACATTTATTTCTCACACTTCTAGAGGCTGGAAAACCTAAGATCAGGTGCCAGCTGATTTGGTTCATGGTAAGGGCCTTTTTCCTGGCTTTCTCTCTTCTTCCTATCTCTTCACATGATGGAGGGAGAAAGAAAGAGACCTCTCTTGCATCCCATCTTATAAGAGACAATCACTGGGGATCCACCCTAATAACCTAATTATCTCCCAAAGGCCCAATCTTTAAATGCCATGGTGTTGGGGGTAAGAATGTCATATGAATTTGGGGGGGGGACATGATTTAGTTCATAACAAATATGAATGCTCTTTCAATGAAATTAAGTGCTTTCCTACTTTAAAAAATGAAAAAAAGAAGATACCCACTTTAATATTTTACCAATAGTAGGCCCTGAATGAATCACTTGTGAGTCTAGGCTTAGATTCATTCCATTCAATTAAGTCAGTTTCTAAGGTCTTTAGTTAATGCTTAGAAAGTTTCTTTCACATACTTCTGTAAAAGAAGTTTTGATAAGATAGTCTGAATGAACTTTTTCCCCTTAGTTCTCTAAAAAGTCAGGGATTGTCGTAAAGCAACTTTTTTTCTGCTAGTTGTAAAAGGAACATACAAAGGCCAAAATCGTCGTTTGGGCTTTTGGTACAGCTTTTGTGTCTGATAATAAAAGCCAAGATTTATATTGTTGACTAAAGAAATTCAACCATTGCCCTATATACCAAATGGACAAAAGGGCATTCACTATTAAATAAAGGTTGTGTTGGTTACATTCAATCCTGTCCATATAAAGGTAGAGAAAGAGAGTAATTTAGATTTTTTTTAAAAGCTCTTGCTTAAAGAGTCATACAAGTTTGGCCTATGCCAAAGAATTGCCCATCAACCTCAAAAAACTCAAATATTTTATTTTTAAAAGAAAAGAAAGGTCCCGTTTTCCCTTCAAACTTGATTTGGAGTGCTTAAATTTCCTGTTAAATGTATAATAGGTATTTGTTTTAACTATAAAAATAACTTCTATTAGCATATATGGAGATTATTATAAACAAATTGACTGCAGTTGAAGTGTTCTTATTCAGAAATCTTAGTTTATGAAATCATAATTTAAAATAGAGAAACACATACTGAAATCAGTTTAAACATCCCCCAACTACCAATTCTGTCTTGTTATTTGTTAAGGTATCTGGAATCCAACTTAAAAAAAAAAAAAACTGTTGTGCTGTCTATGGATATGCGAAACAAATTTATAAAAGTTTTACTTTTTTTCCCTGAGAAATCAGTGTATAGTGGGTAACATTCTGTCTCCTTCATCAAAATCTAAATTTCTGGAGGACTTAAATGAGATAATAGTACACAGAATCCCACTGCTTATAGTACAGACAAGTTTGAGAATTCCATCTGCTTGTCCTGGAAAGAAGATGAATAGTATAAGCTTTTATATGTGAGAATGTATTCTCTTTCAGAATTGTTAGAGTTAATGCATTGTATGAAATAGTTGTCTGGTTTTGTGCCAATTTTAATTGCCTGTTTGAGCAGAAATGCACTTTGAGTTATTTTTAGCCCTGTAGATTGAATTCAGAATTCAGTGGATTTACGTTTCGCCAATACAGATAACAAGATCTGTCATATTTGCAGTGACACTCTATTTTTAACTTCAGTGGTTCATTAAAATGATGCATGGCACTGGTTTAAGAAGCAACCAGTCAAGGAAACACAGACTATGAAAACACACTCTGCCTCTATAAGAAATCAACACAACCCAGCATTTATAAAATTCCAGCTTGATGATTATTGTTAATTCTGGAAGAAAGAGTGAAATGCCTTCTTTGGAGAATGTGGCTGCTGTCATGAAACTAATCTCTTTCTTTGCAAGATAAAGACTGCCACTCACATGGATGTCATAGTTTATACCTGTCAGGTTTAGACACTTGTGGGTTGCAGCTGAAGATTGTCACTCTGCAGGATATTTTTCAGTAGTTCATTTATATAATTCCATTTTATTAAAAAAGAAAAAGAAAATGACTGCCAGAGAAGATTTTCACCCAATTGCCCCAATTCAACATTTATGCTCCAAGGAAGTCTAGGTTTTTGTAATAGCAGGCATACCTGTAAGACTTGGGAACCTGGGAAGTTAGCATAAGCATGATTCAATAATGTAAGTGGGTAGACCATCAGTGTGTCATTGGAAACTGATGGAATTGATCAGAACACATACAGAATAAACAGCAAAAGATGCATATGAGAATTACACTTCTAGAATGGTGGCAGGAGAAGTTCCACAGACCTGCTCCTGTGAGGCAACCATGGCTGTTGAGAATTATTTTAGAATAAGAACAATCACTTATTCCAGAAAAATTTTGTAAGAACATTAAGTCTGTGACACTTGAGTCATGACATTCTTCTCACATAACCCCCCAGCTCAGCATGATGGAAGATTCCAGGCAAGAGCAGCTGATAAGGTGGGGGCTCCCTTCTACCCTGTTTGATTATAAAGTCTCTGACCTAGTTTGTTTTAGGTCAGTTACCCACTTTTAAAGACAGTTTTAACATTGTAGCTTCTCTTCCTTCACATTCTTCTTTGAATACAGAGAAACACACTAATATTTTCTGCCTAACCTTGCTAATGAAGAGCAGAGTATTTAAATTCAGTCAGAATGATGATTTTGCATTCGTAGTATAAGTGGTTCATTCTTTCTATTTGCATTTTTGATACTGAAAATTGAAGACATTGAGGATAGTTTGGGAATCAAAAAATGTCATACTCAAGACAATGAAACTAAAATGGTGAATGTGGTATCTATTACTTTGCAGGACATATAGAAACATGGTAGAACAATGAACTCTGCTAGATTACTGTATTCATCATGACTATTTCTGAATGGGGCTTTAGATGTAATGAGGATAATTTTAATGAAAAATCTTCAATTTCAGAATGATGACAGCTATATAACCTGTCTGTGCCATAGCATACAAAGTTCTTATAGCCATTTTCTAATAATTTATACCTATGACATTATACATTCTATTATTTAATTAACAGCACTTATTTTTTCAGCTTCTTCATAAAGCATAGTGATTAATATAATCAAGTGTTTTATGAACCGTTGCATATTAAAAGTGAAATCCTATTATGAGGCAATTTCAATGCCATCTTTTAAGCTTAGCAGACTTCTAAAATAAAACCCATCAACTGCTCTTTCCTGCTATACAATGTAAGATTCTCAAAATAAAATATTTCAATTTTGTGTAGCTATCTCCTTTCAACTGTTGTAATTTTTACTTATTTGGCTCAAAGTATATAGAATTCATTAAAAATAATTTGTCATGTACATGTGAACCACTAAAACAGGAGACCAAAGAGAACCTATTTGAAAGTAGTTAAGAAGTAAAATGCACTTACATGCAAACCGGAAAATAATCGATCATATATTAAAAAAGAAAACATACTCTATTCAAACATTTTTTCCCTTTTCCTTATGTAGGACACATATTATCTCTATTACTTGGTTTCAGAGAAGGGGAAGCTATTTATTGTCTACTTTATCACAGTAAGTATTTCATAAAACACACCTGAAAAATTCCTTGAATTTTCACACCCACTTTACATAGTAGATAACTGTATTTAAATAACATGAAGAATTAGCTAATTGTATCTCCAACAGTTCCACATAATAAAACTGATTGTCCTTAGAATATACTCATGTTTAAAAATACATCAAGAAATAGGGAGCGCAAAACATAAGACGGTAATGTTTAAACAGAAAGTCATATTTTTAAAATTATATAGTAATTCTTAAAAAATAGTTATTTAAATTGCAAAGGATTGATGACACAGCTGAAGATAGATTAAATAGACCTAAAAAATTACCCAAAATGCAGGGTAGTAACATAAATAGAAGATGTAAAATAAGAGTTCAAAATTTAGAAAATGGAAATTGAGAAGGTAAAATATGTTTACTAGGAATTCTAGAAGAAGAAAATAGACAATAAGAGAAAAAGCATACAAAGAGATCAGTTAATAACTTTCTAAAATTATGAATCCTCAGCTTCATGAAGTACAATGATTCACAAAGAGAAAGTCTCAAAAGCGACCAGAGTAAAACCCTCAGATTACCTACAAAGGGATGGCAATTAGACTGCTGTAGAACTTCTCAAATAAGCAGTGAAAAAAAGCCAGAATATGGTGAAATTATATGTTCAAAGTTCTAAGAGAATATAAGTAATCCCTAATTTTATAAACAGCTAAACTATGAATCCAAAATAAAGGTAGAAGAAATTTTCAGGTTTTACTAAACCAATAGACATCACTAGAGGAATGTCGAAAGATTATATTCCAAGGCCGGGTGCAGTGGCTCACGCCTGTAATCCCAGCACTTTGGGAGGCCGAGGCAGGCGGATCACGAGGTCAGGAGATTGAAGACCATCCTGGCTAACGTGGTGAAACCCTGTCTCTACTAAAAATAAAAAAAAATAAAAAAAAATTAGCTGGGCATCCTGGCGGGTGCCTGTAGTCCCAGCTACTTGAGAGGCTGAGGCAGGAGAATGGCGTGAACCCGGGAGGTGGAGCTTGCAGTGAGCCGAGATAGCACCACTGCACTCCAGCCTGGGTGACAGAGTGAGACTCCGTCTCAAAAATATATATATATATATATATATATATATTTTTTTTTTAAGTATACATATATATATTTTGAAGTATATATATAGAAGTATATGTATATATTTTGAAGTATATATATATTTTGAAGTATATATTGAAGTATATATATATACATATATTTTGAAGTATATATACGTATATTTTGAAGTATATATACGTATATTTTGAAGTATATATATATACGTATATTTTGAAGTATATGTATATATGTATATTTTGAAGTATACGTATATTTTGAAGTATATGTACATATATTTTGAAGTATATGTATGTATATTTTGAAGTATATATACGTATATTTTGAAGTCTATATATACACGTATATTCTGAAGTATATATATATACGTATATTCTGAAGTATATATGTATATTTTGAAGTATATATATACGTATATTTTGAAGTATATATATGCATATTTTGAAGTATATATGTATATTTTGTGTTATATATATACTATATATACACACGTGTATATACATACGTGTATATATACTATATATACACGTGTATATACACACGTGTATATATACATATATATGTGTATATATATGTATATGTATATATATATACACTTGTACATATATACACGTATTTTTTTAAAAGTAAGCATGGAAGTACATCTGAACTAAAACTGATTTTTTTTTTTATATATACTATGGGGAGAGGAAGTCTTGCTCTTGTTGCCCAGGCTGGAGTGCAATGGTGCGATCTTGACTCACTACAACCTCCGCCTCCCAGGTTCAAGCGATTCTCCTGCCTCAGCCTCTGGAGTAGCTGGGATTACATCCTCCACCACACCCGGCTAATTTTTGTATATTTAGTAGAGAAGGGGTTTCACCATATTGACCAGGCTGGTCTTGAACTTCTGGCCTCAGGTGATCCACACGCCTTCGCCTCCCAAAGTGCTGGGATTACAAGTGTGAGCCACCAGGCCTGGCCCTAACACTGATTTTTATAAAACAAAAACGAAATCTTACAGGGTTTAGGCAAGGTCAAGATGTAATTGAAAAGTTGGACAATGATAATACATCTTTGTATTTGAGATGAAAATAGCACTATAGAAGTAACTGTTCCCACCTTCTTATTCACTAATTAATTAAACAATTATTGATGTTGCAATAATTATGCCCAAGACATTCCTCAAATTTTTCACAGCACTCAAATTCCATTAAAAATTCCTGCCATCACAGGGTTTATATTTTAGTGAGTAGGGCCAGAAAATAAATATAATTAAAATGTAGCATAGATACCATTTTTCATTAGTGTTAACTACTCCTGGGGATGAGGAGATGAAAGAAGGGTGGTTGTAAGTACATGCATGTGCAATTTTAATAGTGTGATCAGGCAAGGTCTCAGTGAGGAGATGAGATTTGAGCAAACACTGAAGGGAATCAGGGAGGCATGCTGATATTTAGAAGAGAATTATTCCAGCAAAAAGGAAGCAAATGTAAAGCCCTAAAGGTAAGGTAGAAGTGTTCCAGATGCATTTGAAAAATAACAGAACAATGTGACTGGAACAGAGAGAGTGAGGAAGATAGAAGATCAGCAAGGTAGTGAGGAGCCAAAAAGTACAGGGCCAGTAGGCTCTGTAAAACTTCACCTTTTACAGTGAATGAAGGGTGAGCCAATGATGTGTTTTGAATAGAGGAGAGATGTGATCTGTTCTACATTTTAAAAGGATCATTGTGCTGGAAAAAGGCAAGGATAAAAGTACGAAAACCACTTAACCACTGTAATATAGAAGAAAGGTGATGGTGAATGGAATGTAGCAACAGAGGAGGTAAGAAGTGTCCGATTCTGGAAATATTTTATAGGATATCCAAGTCAGTTTGATTTTGAGTATGAGAAAAAAGAAATAAAAAGTAACTCCAAGTTTCTTGGCCTGAGAAACGAGAACGATGGAATTAACATTTACTGAGATGAGGAACACAGTTGGTAGAGTAGATTTGTGTGTGTGTGTATATGTGTGTGTGTGTATGTGTGTGCGTGTATGTGTGTGTGTATAGAGGAAAAGTGGACTATAAGGGAAAACATCAGGAGCACAGTTTGGGATAGCTGGATAGCTGGAGGTAGGGAATGTAAACCAAAAAGTGACTGAGGTGGTGTCTTAATCAATTCAAGGTTTATTTAGCCAAGGTTGAGGACAAGCTGGGGAAAGAACACAAATCACAGGAGCATCTGTGATCTATGCTTTTTCCAAAGTGGGTTTTGTGAACTTAATTGCTTAAAGGAAAAAGAAGAAGCAGGAGGGAGGAGAAAAGAAAAGAAAGAAGGATAGGCAGTGAGGCAGTTGGTCACATTCTTGTGAGGCTCTGATTAGCTTCAGTAAATCTACATTTTACATGTGAAAAAACAGGAAAATGTCAATTATGCATTACCTCTCAGTAAATCTACATTTTACATAAGATAAAGTAAGCATGTGAAAAGTAGTAGGGGAAATAAGGCTATGAAATCAGGTTGTGAAATTACAGCTATCTGGGAACAAAAGGAAGACAGTATTGGAGGTTCAGTTCCAAAGCTTACCTTTCCCCTTGGCATAGTGCCATAGGGTCCTGAGGTGCTATTTTTCTTTCATATTTTCCCTGCTTAAAAATCTTTTGGGGAAAGCGTTATAGAAGTACATGAATCTCTGGTCATATGTTTGGTCTGATCACTCGTTGCTAGGATGGTTTATTCCTAGAGGGTTAAATCTCATGTTGCTAGGAAGGCTCATTCCTAGGAGGTTGTCAATTTTCATGTCTCATGGAGAAAAATAGGGGGAGGAAGAAATAAAAAAGAGACCAAGATCATATTATAGCAACAAAAGAAAAGCAATCCTGGAAAACTAATTCAGGCTATACTACCACCTCTTTAATCAGAGCAATTCTTTGGGTAATTGTCATTTTAATTATTTTAGCTGTGCATTGACTGTTGTATGTCTGGAAAAGTTTATAGACTACCTGGATTTTTTTTAAGTATCTGAAGCATTTTTAAATTTCAGTGGCAATATGACAGATTTTTCTGGATGGTAGTTTGAATCAGGTGTTTAAATGAACTTTATGAGAAGGCAGGCACAAAGCTGATATATTAATACATGTGTGTATACACCCACCCCCATATATATATACACACACACACATATATATATAATGTACACATATATTGCTATTATTACAAAGTTTAAGTTGTCTATCTTCAGCTTGCATGGCCTTAAGAAAAGTACAGTTTTAATTTCTAGTGATTTCAAGTCAGAAAAATGGGAGAAAACACAATTTGAAAACATTAATTTGGAGACTTGTAGTCAGGAAAGAATTCAGGATTCAGTCCAAATTGTAGACAAATAATAAAAAATGAAAATAGATAAAGCTAGAATCTAATAACAGGTATATTATAGTTTCTGTGGAAACATAATTTTTCTCTTTAATACCCCATTTTTACCAAATCATAGTAGGACAACTTAGTTGCAAATAAATGTTAGTCTTATTGTACTTGGCCAGATTATTTGTATAAAGTACAGCAAGAATAATTATTGGCCATTTGTCTCTTTCAAAATTGGCTTGCTGAAACTTTTCTGTAAGGAATCTCAGATAAGGTTTTTAAAGGCCTCTTGAACCCAGCCAAGGATTTATCTGTGCTTGCAGATACCTGTAACAATTGGGTGAATTTCTCTCTTTTCAAGGTCGTAGAATAATTTAAGGTTCCTGAGCTTATCAGAAAGTGGCATTCTTTGGGTCAGAAGTCCTGTAAAGGACTACATAGACAAGGTGTGAGGCCAGTCTTTCCAAGGCTTTTATCTGCTCTTTAAAGTAACCTCAATTCCTCAAAGCATTCTGGTAATATTTGAAAATATGCCATTTCAGTCAAAGCTTCAATAAAATAATCAGTGTATCCAATTATATCTTATTGCAAAAGATAGATTCTTATTGAAGTCATGCAAATAACTATATTGGCATAAATTAAGGATACTCATAAATAATTTGCAAATTCTGGAGAAATCAGGTAGAAAGAAATATGCTTCAAATTTGCTCACAAGAGTATATTTCATGCAATTGTTGAAAGTTACAAATCTCAAAAGAGAAATTTTTTTGACTCTGAAAAACAAAAAGAATCAGCAAAATTTCAAACAAAAACAAAGTCAGAAAAATTTATTTCAGTCCTCTGTTAGTTCAGTTTCATACAACCGAGTCATTTTGTTTGACATTGGGGTTCTCAATCTGCATGAATACATCAGCTCTCCACTGAGAGTACTGCAGGTTTTTTTCCTAGTCCAGTGGTACAATCCTTGAAGCTGTCAGAAGCCTGCACTGAAGAGCACGAGCAGAGACCTTTCTATGAACTCCCTTAGAGAAACAAGATTTGGACTGTAGCTGATTATAAACCACTTTTTGAGAAGAATCAAAATAAAACAATAATCTGTGGATGACAATAATTTAAGGACTGCCATGGTTAAAGACACAATTGACAAGGAAATTTGGTTATTTCTGTGGCACGCAACAATACAGCAAAATAATCATAATTACCGATAACAAGACATCAGAATTATAGGAATTTCATACAGTTTAACGTATTAGTAACATATTTATATTAAATATAACTCTAAGTTAAACACATCTCATATTTGACAATGCTTCCTGTGTGATTTTAACATTTCAAATAAACTGAATATGTCTCTTGGATTTCAAGGGGCTTAATATCTTAAAGTTAAAGTCAAAATAACTGAATTTAGAGCTTGAAATTTGATTTTAAAAAATTTGTCAAATATCAAAGGTTTAGAACAGTTGATATCACAGTAAGAACATAGGTAGCTCTAAAGTAAGTTATTTAGTCAAAATGATAAAGGTTTTAAAAAGCAAAAGCCTTTACCCTTTGATAGAAAGGAGACTCAGTTCCACAAACAATATGACTTAATAAAGGCAGCACCAGGCTAACTGAATCTGTCTCTTTCCTAACCCCTTTTTTTTTGCAGTTTTTTCAAAAGGTAAATAAAACTCTTTATCTCTTAATATTACATAAAAATCTTGTTCATAAGGGAAAACCAAATTTTATTTTTGCATTAGTGTTATTAACCCTGATAAAAAAATCTGATAAAACTGTCCCATCTCAGTCTGACCATAAGGTAAGAATTTCATAAACTTCAATAATATTTTACAATTTTCTGTTAAAGAACATATCAGTGTTCCAATAAACCCCTCTTCTTCTGACACTGGGGCCCAGACTTTGGCCATCAGTGTACTTTTTATCCTAATTGTTTTATAGGCAAAAAAATTGTTCCTTTTAAATTTTAGCTACTTGGTTATACAGAATTTTTTTTCGTAAGATCAATCTTCCACAAACCTTCTACAATTTATTTCAGTTTTGCCCTGTCATTTTACATAAGGACAAATATTCACTTTCTTTTCCAATTTTGTATATTCATTTAATTTATTCATCTTTTTACTCCTTTAATTAAAAAAAGCCCACTCAACTGGGCAAAATTACTCTTGTTTTGACAAAACCACATTTCCATGCCTTCTTATAACTTTTCCCCTAAAATGCATCCTACTCTTATACACTTTTCATGAAGAATTGTTTCTCTTATACCTAGTAGTTTTAATTATATACATTAATTACAATGTTAATTCTTTGTTACTGTTATTTTCAGTGAAAAACCTAGAAAGTAAGCAATTTTAAGTATGTATCAGATGCAGAACCAAGGACAAAAAAAATAGAGCTTCAGACAATCCCTGACTCTTTCTAGCATATCTGGGAGGCATATCTGGCCTGGAGAGAACTCCATATGTCCCCAGGCCTTCCCATAGCAATTTTTTTAATAACCTAGACTCTAGAGGCTCTAAGATGGGTATTAAACGATTATTAAAAATATCACAGAAGGCTGGGCAGAGTGGCTCACACCTGTAATTCTAGCACTTGGGGAGGCTGAGGCAAGTAAGTGGATTGCTTGAGCTCAAGAGTTTGAGACCAGCCTGGGCAACATGGCAAACCCTGTCTCTACTAAAAATACAAAAATTAGCCAGGCACGGTGGCATGTGCCTGTAGTCCTATCTACTTGGGAGGCTGAGGCAGAAGGATAGCTTGAACTTGGGAGGTTGAGGCTGCAGTGAGCAGAGGTGGTACCACCATGCTCTAGCCTGGCTGACAAAGTGAGACCCTGTCTCAAAAAACAAAACTACAGAACCAGTTTATGATGTTTAAAACTCTAGCAAAAACAGTATCTGAACAGCCTGACTGGGAGTTTATAGAAATAAAAGATATTTCTATGATATTTTACCAATAGTTTAAAAACTGTCTTATTTACTAAAATCATGTGAACTAAAAGGCATTTGAGCTAGTTTCCATTTTTCTGAGAAAAGATTTAAGTCCTTTTACCTTTAAGCCAATTAATTTGCACTCTTTCATATATTTTTGTTATGAGATATCACATACACATACTATATAAACACACAGATATATAGACAGTGGGAGATCTTATAGATTTGTAATGTAATCACCTGATGAGTCCTTCCTGCTTGCTGTACAGACAAAATCAACTTACTGAGACTGTGGTATTAAAGTAAAAAAAAGAGTTTAATTGACATGAGGCCAGCCACATCGGAGATGAAGCTATTACTCAAATAATTCTCTCTAAAGCCTTGGAAGTTAGGGGTTTTTAAGGGTGGTTTAGTGGGCAGGGATTAGGGAATGGGTACTGCCAGTTGGTTGTGGATGCTATGATAAGGGTAAGAAAAATGATCCTTGTGCACTGAGTCCTTCTCTGAGTGGAAGCCCAAGGTCTTGTTGAGGCATAAGTCATGAGTCTGGGTTGTGTCAGTCTGAAAAACATTACAGAAAAGCAATTTTAGGTTCTACAGTAGCAATGCTATGTATAGGAGCAATTGGGGAAGTCTCAAATCTTGTGACCTCTGGCCATGTGACTCCTGAGCAGTAAGGAGTTATAGAAACTATGCCTACATTTCAGCAGAGCTTAGGCCCTTCCCATCATCTTAATCTTGTGGCCTTTCATTAGTGTTATAAAGATGGTTTCAGCCCCTAAACAGAAAGGAGATTTGTTTTAGGAAAGGACCATTATTTATCCTTGCTTCAAAGTTAAACTATAAATTCCTCCAAAAGTTAACTTACATCCAGGAATGACCAAGGAAAGCTTGAAGGTCAGAAGCAAGATGGAGTCAACCATGTCATATTTCTTTCACCATCATAATTTTCCAAAGGTAGCTTCAATAAGATTCTTCATTTGCCTCTTTTCAAAGCTTCTCTCCCTCAAGTTAGACTGTAAATCTCTTGATTATATGTTTCCTGCCATAAATAATTGATAGCCAGGCAACTCTACAATTGTATTTCTAAAGAGACAATTCTTAGGTGAAACAAGGTAGAAAATTTACATCTCGAAGCACAGAGTCAAGACGTTTGGCCTAGATATTGTACTGTCATTTGCTCAAACCAAGGGACAAAAACGATGTAAGTACAAGTTCAGTTAAGATGGGTAGGAAAATGACCTTAAAGGTATAGCCCACACTTCTGTGAGGCCATATTTTCTAGGCTTAGCTTTTCAGATGACCGTCCACACATAAAGGTCCAAAAGCCTGTGTGCTCGCCACAGACAAAAGAATACAGAAAATCAAAAGCTGTCAAAGGAAAGGGAAAACAAATCAATGATAAATTAGTACCCTAGAAGTCACACAAACATCAAACCAAGAGAGGTTAGTTCCCTGACCAGAATCAAAACTATGCCACAGAGGTGAAAGTGTAGAACTGTAACTACCAGGCCACAAAGTAGAGTGGTCTTTGTTGTTCCCTAATCAGGAAGCAAGCCCAGGCCACGGCAGACATTTTAACTACCAGAACTGTTTTGGGTCAGATTTTTGCTCTTAATTTAGTCCGGAGAATTTTTAAGGCTAGCCATGAAACTCTTAGTGTGTTTTTAAAACTTTGATCTTTCCATTAATTGTTTACAATAGGAGATCTCTGAAATGCTTAATAGCACACACACAGAGAGGGGCTAGGAA
Source organism: Hylobates moloch (assembly GCF_009828535.3). NCBI lineage: Eukaryota > Metazoa > Chordata > Mammalia > Primates > Hylobatidae > Hylobates > Hylobates moloch. Next base: position 17,835,341 of record NW_026652286.1, read on the forward strand.
AACAGTACTGTTATGTAAATAAGACCTCTCAGGTAGTCAAATTTTGATTTTGATTCTTATCTTTGCCAGTCGGGGTTTTAGAGGTGAAACTTGACTTTCTGCAGCTGTGGGAGTTTCAATAGACATTAGAGTGGGCAAGGGATTGGTCAAGTCTAACAGAAAATGAGCTAAAATAAAAACCAATCACACAATTAGCATATTGTTGAGATCTCTGAGCATAAGGAGAAGTTCTAGACAACTGACAAAAAAATCTTGACTTCCAGTTGCCAAATCCCCGCCTAAAAAACCCAAACCAGCTCCTTAACTGGAGATGGAGCCCAAGCTGAAGATTGCTTTTTGCTGTCAGGGAAGTAGGAAGCTTGCCTTTCTTGTTGGAAGTGTGTAAAATGTGTAAAAACTTTTTTTTTTTTTTTCAGCAGAATAAACCTCGGATCTCAACAGAAAATCAAGGATCTCTGGAGGAACAATCTCTTAGACCGCAGCAGATCATCCTATTGGTCAGAGTGATAAAGAGCTCTAGCTGGCACAGGACCCCGATAGGAGAGTTGCTGCAGGCTAAGGGCCAATTCCACTCAGAGAATCACTTCGTGGTTACCGAAATGTAAACCAAACAATGACTGAGGCAGATGTCTCAATTGATTAGGGATTTATTTAGCCAAGGTTGAGGATGTACTTGGGGAAAAACACAGATAAAACGGGCATTTGTGATCCATGCTGTTTTCAAAGGGGGTTTTGTGAACTTTACTATTTAAAGGGGAGAGAACAAGGAGGAAGGAGAAAATAGGGGAGGCAGGGTAGGCAGATGGATACCTTCTGGTGAGGGTCTGATTAGTTTCAGTAAATATACATTTTACATGTGAAAAAGAGTAAAGGAGATGAGGCTATGACATGAGGGTTGTGAAATTACAGCTATCTGTTTGGGAACAAAAAGAAGACATTATTGGTGACTCAGCTCCCAAACTTAACTTTCCCAATGTATGGTGAGTTTGGGGTCCTGAGATTCTATTTTAATTTCACAGGGATAATTCTTTAAGATTGATTCCATGTTGGATGTCCTCAAAGATAAAAGCTTTAATGAATCAAATCGGCTTGATTTTTAAAATATATATAGTATTCTAAAGATTTTTAGATTGATATTAATTTTCCAATCCATGTTGTTTAATGAATATGACACGGAAAGAGAAAGAAAGGAGGGTGAGGCTGAAAGGTGAAAACCTTAGAGGGAAAGAGAAGAAGAGAGAATCTTTAGTTCCACAAGCTCCTTCCCTCAGCTCCTGAGAGAGCCACACAGATGGGTGGTGGTCCATCCTCCTAAGTCTGAGTGTCAGCTCTATGGGGCTCCATCAGTGGCAGCTGTTTTGTAGTTCCTATCTTTGTGTTTTTGCATTTTTAATTCTTTTTTTTTTTTTTTTTTTTTTTTTTTTGAGACAGTCTTGCTCTGTCGCCTAGACTGGAGTGCAATGGAGAAGTCTCAGCTCACTGTAACCTCTGTCAGCCTCCTGGTTTCAAACGATTCTCCTGTCTCCACCTCCAGAGTAACTGGGATTACAGGCGTGCACCACCACACCCAGATGGTTTTTGTATTTTTAGTATAGATGGGGTTTCACCATGTTGGCCAGTCTGGTCTTGAACTTCTGACCTCAGGTGATCCACCCACCTCAGCCTCCCAGAGTGCTGGGACTATAGGCATGAGCCACCGTGCCCAGCCGCATTTTAATTCTTTCAACACTTGTTTAATCAATTCCCTACATTAAATTCTTTTTAAAAAATGCCTAGTAGGGTTTCTGTTTTTATACCTAAGCTCTACCTGGTGTACTCTAAATATATATGACAAATCCATCCCAGTATAAAACAACCATAGTTTTTTTCATCCTTAAAATTATAGGATTCAATTTTCCTCCATTGGCTGTTCATTAATAGGCAGTTTGCATAAAGGGCATATAGCATTCTATGCCAATTGTGCAACAGCTTTCAGAATATTTTGGGCCATAACAAAGCAACTATGTTACCACAATAAAAATAAATTAAAACTGAGCTTTTAACTTTATTTCTTTTGCAAATTTTGGCATGTGAACTGTTTTAACATAGTATAGGGCTCACATTTTCCTAACAACACACGCAGTATTTTTGAACAGCTCTCAGGAGTTGAAATGCTGTGTGATTTTACATTTAAATGTAGACTTTTTGAGGGGGAAGACATCTCTCCTTGCTGTGGAGCTGAGTGACTGTTTTATTTCTTTGAAAATGCTTTAAAATTACCTTTATTTAATTAAATCAGACTTTCTTTTCTATGCAAGTTTGAGAGAAAGAGTTCTTGATATTCCTATAAATCTGCATATTTCTTTAACCCATTAAATTTTGACTATAAGGGAATCATTCCAACTGAAAAGTTAATCTTTCTGGATGGGATACGAATATTTAAATTTTATACAAATTGTTGTTTGGGGCCTTTGTGGAAAGATAGCATTAAACAAACAAAATCTCCCAAGCTAGGAGAAAAATGTTTAAGCTTAGATAAAAATTACAATAGGTTTCCAAGTTGATTATAGACAAAACCTTGTTTAAAAACTCCATATATTGATCTAACTTGCTTATATTAATAACATGCTTTTAGTATCCAGGTTGAACATCTATTTGATAGTCTAAGCATTTGTCAAAACTAAAAGCACTAATCCAATAACGTCTTTATTTTCCCTTTTTTGGACACCAAATACATCAGTTGTTATTGCCTTCTGTGAATTAACCCAATTAACTAAATAAATTGTCATATAACTTCAGGAAAAAAAAATTCTAGATTTTACTGAAGTTTTAATTTCACACATTCTGTGCCATTTTTGGGGAAGAATTATGATTCTGTTTTAAATAGATCCCTAGGGTCATAATCATCTTAACCACATGAAAGTTATTTTCATTTTCACAGTCTTCATTCCTTGTCTACAGAGGTAAGACCCTCTAAACCTCTAAAATGAAAACTACTTGGTGGTAGGATACAATCCAGGTGAATCAGTTATAGTGGCTAACGTTGGTTGCCTATTCAGCAACCATTCACAGCTTTTTCTTTGTCAAGAAAACCTCATTTTTACATATTTCAGGCAACAAAGTTCAATGAAAAACGATACATGAAGCAACATGTACAAGGATACGGGCCCTAGAGATGTGGCAGTAATTTTGTGAGCATGGAAAGGGAAGACAACAACACCTTGAGGCCTGTTGCAAATGGCAGAGTAGTAAGATGGGACCTTGGGCCTTGATAGTATTGCAGAGACATCGCACCAACCCTGGAATTTCCCTACTTTTGGGGCTCTTGACATATGAAATGATTGATATTAGTATTTAAATTATTTTTTATTGGGCATTCTGTGTTATAACCAACTTTTATGGAGTCTACCATGTAATTGTACTATAATCAATTGTCATCCATTGATCACAAGGCCAAACTACTGGCCCAAGTTGTTTACGTCTCCTCTGCTATCCATTTGCACAAATCATAGTACAACCACCTCTTCTGCCTCCTGCCAAGCACAAAACCCAACATTTATCTTTTGCTTGCTGCCTCGTAGAGGACATTTCCTCCTAACAGCTTTCTATGGCTATGGCAATGAAGGATCTGGGCCATGATGTTCCCTCGCTTTTTCTGCCTACTGACAAACCTGGTGCTTTACTTTGTGGCCCTATGTGATGTGGCACTTTCTCTGTAGACTCTTAAAAGTGTAAGTAATAAATTTTCTTTCAATGACATTGACCTTTTTATGTTGTCACCCAGTCACCTCTATAAATTAAAATCCTGTGGATGCTACTGAGACAGTTCGCATAGCACACAGGGTGACTCAGTGTTTGACACAGGAGCATGCCTCTAGACTGCTCTTCTTGGCTTACTAACTGGATTTGCTGAACAATTAGTGCTGTCTGGTAAGGCATGGCTGGTACTTGTGCTTTAGCCATCACTACATTATGCTGTGTCTGCCATTTGCTGCCATGGTGTTCCAACGTACATTGTAAGAGGACATCTGAGGCACGTGCCTCTATGGCACACCTTACTTAAAGTAATTGAATTTTAGGGAAAAATTAACTACTTTTTGGGATATATAACTAGATCCACTGGGTCTTATTTGATACCCTACCTTACACCAGGAAGGGGAGATTAGGTTGATTGACTAATATACAAGGCAAATAATCCTCAAAGGGAGTGAGGAAGGGCTTCCTCTAGAAGTACCATGTTGGGAGCAAGTCTGATCCATTGACTCAAACATGCCAACATCAGTGGGAGGGTCACTTGGCTGGCCTGGGCTCTTTTCTCATTGTAAGTGAATTATTGTATGGGTCTGCCCTTTTAGAGAATGTTGTTGGGCAAAATTCAGACATGGTATCCCCCAGGGAGTTCTAGGGGCACACTGGCAATGCAGCAGGGAGCTCGCTCCTCTCTGAAGCCATAGCACTCAATAGACTTAAATGCTGACTCAAAGGCAAATCTCTTTGTTGTTGCTCTCTTTCCTGTTGTCACTGTTTGTCCCTTGACCTCTTAGGGTCTAAGGGATCCCATCTTTGGGCTGGTGGCTCAGTGCTTAATGAAGGAGGAGAAGAGGAAGGAGAATTTTATTTCCACTTTCCCTAAGACACCTGAGGGGATATTCTCAGCTCATCTGAGATTGCAAATCTCTGGGCCCTGTGCCTGGGTACTCAGAAGTGCTGCTGCTCACCAACATTTTGAGTCTCCTCCTCAAGACTAAATTGTTGGAAAACAAAGAATGTGAAAGATAAAGCTGAGGTTACTATTGGTCTTTTGGATACAGACCCCAGCCCTGAGGTTGATTGGGATACTCTAGAAAAGGAGACTGCTGCTCATAGCAGAGGCCTTCCCAGACCACCAGAAGTTTACCAGATAAACATCAAAAGGATGAAAAGGGGCAAGCACATGTTGTAATCATAAATTTTAGGAAAAAATTAAGTGGAGTAAAGGGATAGTGAATGCTATGAGGCTGGAAGAGCTATTTTGTTCAGTACCTGTAAAAGGTGACAATAACCAAATACTTAGGTAAGGATAAGAGTTATGTATCTGTCTGGAAAGAGCATTCAAGTAGATGAATTAGCATATAAGTAAAGACTTGAGATACAGTTGTGGCTGGAGCCATGGAATGAAAGGACAATATACTGTGCTAAGTGTATTTAATATCATTAAAGGATATATAATATACACAATATGCTTAGCACAGTGCCTTGCATGTAGTAAACAATGAATATATTTTAACTTTTATTTTTCCATTCTATTTTGTAATTCAGAACACATGGTCTTGGTATTATTTTAATCCATTGCATAGCTCACTGGTCCACATTTTCTGTGAGAAGTGGCTCATTGTGACCAGAAACTTCATTGTCTTAGATTCAACCTTCTACAACTTTTCCACAGTCATTCATATGATAATCCTGACATTCAGTTAATAGCTGAGCTTTTAATCTCATCAATGACATTTATTATACTCATTAGAAAAAAATGAAAGTCTTCCTGAAGTCTGCAACATTTTTTAATGACTTTCCTTGTTTATGGATCAGAGAGGCATATGTATGTTAATGTTCTAACCATTACTATATTCTACCTACAATTTTTAACCAAAAAAGTATGAAATATGGAAAGACATGCAAGACATGTTAAGAGAAAAGAGCAGGTTGTTGAACCATATGTAGAGAACCTGTTATTTTAAAAACAAACAGTGTGTGTTTACACATGCATGAAAAGATGCTAAAATGGTCTTGACTGGGAATTTTAGAGCTAAATTCTGAGAGATGAGAATAAATTTTAAATTGTTAAATACATCTAAATCTACATTGAAGTTCTTGAGCATCAATGTACAATATCATATGCCATGGGGTGGGCAGGGCAAGGGGCAAAAAAATTTCTCCCAGGATTAGCCTATTATGCACATTGAGTCCAGGCTACATAAGAGACCCTTATGAAGCTAACAGTTCTTGAGAGCAGTCAGAGTGTGACTGTTTTTGGTGACACTTATGAGTGTACTGACTGATTCCTGCATCCCATTGAGAAACAATGAGGAATAGACCTTCCCAACCTTGAAGCCAGGTGAAAGGTTCTTTAAGAAAATCATTTAGAGGATTTGGCTTGTGTTTTCTGAGATTATCATACAACATCTGACATGTGACTCCTGCCTGAAGTGGTCTGTAGTAGTAGAGAAAGAGACAGACTTGTTCTTCCAGAGTTTTGTGGGAAACAGATATATGCTTATGTAGACCCTAAAAGGACACAGGAAGAGGGGATTCTCAAAGGCACACCACCCAACAATACCACCTGGAGGGTCAAAGAAGCCCTCACAGAAGGGTGGACCATCTGAAGATTGAGGCAACAAGAGAAGATATTGCCTGTATGGAATACAGGCAACTGCATGGAAACTGCAGTTGTAAATCCCTGGGAAGAGGCTCTAATTACATAGAAAAAAGTCTTTCACTCAGCCTCAATACAGGTGATAATAACCATATCAGCCAAGCAAGATCTTGACCCAAACTACTTCCCGTTTCCCTACTCCACTTACGGAGCACCCTAAGCAGTCCTAGTGGCTAAAAGGGAGGAGTAAAGGAACAAGATGAGTGAATAATGGAGTCCACTATGTGCAAGCATCGGGAGAGGAAAAGCTTTAAATGTATGAGAGATAGCATTGATCTAGACTGGGTTTTATAATATTGTGTGAAATGATGCTTTTAGAAAGGTAAAATCATGACTGCCAGACAAATATAAAATGAAACTGTCAGAAAATACCTAGGACTGCAGCTAACTGGGGAGGTGACAGACACTTGGAAAGAGAACTATAATCCACTGCTCAAAGAAATTGGAGACGACACAAACAAATGGAAAAACATTCCATGCTCATGGATAGGAAGAATCGATATCATTAAAATGGCTGTGCTGCACAAAGCAATTTATAGATTCAGTGTCATTCATACTAAACTACCAGTGACATTCTTCATGGAGCTGGAGAAAAAACTACTTTAAAACTCATATGGAACCAAATAAGAGCTTGAATAGCCAAGGGAATCATAAGCGAAAAGAACAAAGCTGAAGGTGTTATGCTACCTGACCTCAAACTATACTACAGGGTTACAGTAACCAAAACAGCATGATACTAGTATAAAAAAGACATACCAAAGAAACAGAATAGAGAACCCAGAAATAAGGCTGCACACTTACAACTATCTTATTTTTGACAACATGCAATGGGGAAAGGACTCCTTATTGAATAAATGGTACTGGGATAACTGGCTAGCAATATGCAGAAGAATGAAACTGGACCCCTTCCTTACATCACATATAAAAATTAACTCAAGATTCATTAAAGACTTAAATGTACAATTCCAAACTACAAAAACCCTGGAAGACAACCTAGGCAATATCATTCTGGACAGAGGAACTGGCAATGATTTCATGACGAAGACACCAAAAGGAATTGAAACAAAAGCAAAAATTGACAAATTGGATCTAATTAAAGAGCTTCTGCACAGTGAAACAGATTATTAACAGAGTGAACAGACAACCTTCAAAATGGGAGAAAATATTTGCAAAGTATACATCTGACCAATATCTAATAACCAGCTCTATAAGGAACTTAAATTTACAAGAAGAAAAAAAAAAACCATTAAAAAGCAGGCAAAGGACATGAACAGACACTTTTCAAAAGACATACATGTGGCCAATAAGCATATGTTAAAAAGCTCAGTATCACTGATCAGTAGGAAAATGCAAATCAAACCACAATGAGATATCATCTCACACCAGTCAGAATGGCTATTATTAAAAAGTCAAAAAATAACAGATGCTGGTGATGTCGTGGAGAAAAGAGAACACTTTTACACTGCTAGTGGGAGTGTAAATTAGTTCGACCATTGTGAAAGACAGTGTGGCAATTCTTCAAAGACCTAAATCAGAACTACCATTCAACCCAGAAATCCTATTTCTGGGTGTATACCCAAAGGAATAGAAATCATTCTATCATAAAGACACACACACATACACATACACACATGTATGTTCATTGTAGCACTATTCACAATAGCAATGACATGGAATCAACTAAATGCCCATCAATGGTAGACCGGATAAAGAAAATGCAGTGTATATATACACCATGGAATACTATGCAGCCATAAAAAAGAATGAGATCATGTCCTTTGTGAGAACGTGGATGGAGCTGGAGGCCATTATCTTTAGCAAACTAACACAGGAACAGAAAGCCAAATACCACATGTTCTCACGTATAAGTGGAGCTAAATGATGAGAACACATGAACACATAGAATGGAACAACACACACTGTGGCATATCAGAGGGTAAAGAGTGGGAGGAGGAAAAGGATCAGGAAAAATAATAAGTACTAGGTTTAATATCTGGGTGACAAAATAGTCTGTACAACAAACCCCTATGACACAAGTTTACCTATGTAACCTATAAACCTAGACATGTACCCCTGAACTTAAAAAGAGAAACAGAAGCACAGGAAGTTATGTAATTTACCTAAGATAACAAGCTAGCAAATATCAGAGCTGGGATTTTCATACAGAAAGTCATACTTCATCGGGTGTATTTTTAACAACAAAGCCATACTGCTTCCTCAGTAAATTACAGTATAAGTAACTTAGCATCTATTTCACTTCTAACATTGGACTATTAGTCAATAATTCAGTTCATGGTTTTCCACCAAAAGACTCTTGGCATGAGAGTTACAAAGGATGCTACTTGAGACCAGGTGTAGTGGCTCATGACTAATCCCAGCACTTTGGGAGACTGAGGTGGGGGGATCACTTCAGTCCAGGAGTTCATGAGCAGCCTGGGCCATATGGCAAAACCCCTTCTCAACAAAGAAAAAAACAATTAGCAGGGCATGGTGGTATGTGATTGTAGTCCCAGCTACTAGAGAAGCTGAGGTGGGGAGGATCGCATAAGCCCAGAAGGTTGAGGCTGCAGTGAGCTGTGATCACAGCACTGCACTCCAGCCTGGGCAACAGAGAAACCGTGTCTCAAATAAAAACAAAAAACAAAAGTATGCTACTTGAGAGCAGATAATTGTTCTTTATTATATTTTACCTCTTGAACCTCCCCCCTGAGTACCTGCAAGAATGCCTAGTTCTCTACAGGCACTGTGTAAATGTTTGAATAAATGAGAAAAAATAAAACTTTATCCAAGGTTACTGTATATTTAATTGGTAAATTAATGAGAAAATAGTACTGTAGATAAGTACAAGTTTTAAGAATACAACAACTGGTTCAGTGTAAACCATCAGTCTTTGTCATGTACTTGTGCATACAATAAGGGTCAGATAAGTGCTAAGGACAGTGTATATAGTAAAAATTTGTAGGAAGCAAACACTACTTGAAGGCAGATAGATCTGGTTAGAATCTTAGAACAGGTACACCTTAGAAATAAACAATGAGCTTCAGATAAACAGAGGGAAGACAAGGAGTGATTGTCAAGTAGCTGAAACAATTAAAGACTTGGAGATCTTATTTCCTGGGACCAAAAAAGAAATTTAACTGCATTGGGCAGAAGATTTTATGAGTAATATGAGGTAATGTTAAAAATGTAGGTGAGAAGGATGATGCCTGCTTTGCTCAGCATTTTATTTCTAGCTCCTAGCTAGAATGCCTGACATTTCATATGTGATTAATAAATATGTTTTAGTATGAATGATTGTTTACATTGTTCTAAATTGGAAAAGGCCACAGGAACTTTGGATCAGCAAAATAAGCCAAATGATATTTTAGAAATATTATTAGAATAGTGAGAAGAGGCATTGGAGTAAGAAAGAACAGGTATGAAAATGCTGAGAGCCTGGAATGAGAGTGAGAGACCTTGAAAATGTAAAGGAGGAAGAGTATATGAACCCTTTTACAAAGATAGGATTTGTGGACGGTTTGTGAACACAGAGAGGGTATAGGTAATGGAAAGAGGGAAAAAATATTAAAGGGTAACTCCACATTTTAAAGTTATATCAAGGAACCTATGTTCAGAATACTATTATTAAATTTCCCAGTCTTTGAATGTGGAAGACTTTTTTCTTGTAGGAACACAAATAAAATTTATAGATTCATTTCAAGGTGGCATTGGAAAGTTTTTGAGTTTTCTCTCCATTTTTATCTTGACTTCCTCCCATTTAATTTAACAGAGCCTCTGCCCTCTTACTGAACTCTTCTCTGCAACTGGGAAAGGACTTTCGTAGTTTGAGTTCCTCTAAAATGCAGAGCCAGAGACAAAAGTTTCCTTGAGGGTTATTTATTTTAGGAAACTATCCTAAAGAATAGCAGTAGGGGAATGGGAAGAGTGAAATAGAGTAGAAGGCTGATTTAAGGTTGTATTAGCCACCTGTTCTAGGCTGTGGACAACAGGCTTGATCTTGCTAGGGACTTGGAAGTTGTGTAGCATTCACCTCAGAACTGTCTGCCCAAGGGAAGATGAGGGAAGCATTTATCCATAGATTTCCTTCTTCAGTGATTAAAGGTTGCCCCATAGTGCATCAACTCTTTCTCACAAAGGTTTGCATGTTGGAATAGCTAAGAAGATATTGATGGTGACGGAAGTGGTTCTTTCAGAAAAGTTCTAGGACAGAGAGCAGAAATTAGTCAGCACAATTTAATTTTGACTATATCAGATTACCTATACACACAGCTGAGTGCCATGAATACCATAAAAACAATGGCTGGAGTGAAAAAGTGGAATGAAAGGAAGTGAGTTGGACAAAAGTGTCTGATACAGTTTACTCCTTGAGCTTGTGCCCTGCATTAAGTCTAATTCATCATACAGCCTTCAAAGTTGTGGCTGGTTACAATCTTTACAAAAGACTTTCTCTGTGGCTGGTTACAATCTTTACAAAAGACTTTCTAGACCAGAATCTGGATAAGCTGTTCTGTGGATGATAGGCAGCTTTGTCCTAAACCATCCTAGTACTTGCTTAATGGGTCCACCATCAGGGAACATGTAACAGGGACGGAGGCAACGAGCAAGTTAATCAATGTGGATTTTCTCTAATCAAAGCTTCTCTAGCTCCTCTTCAATGGTCAGCCTGCTGGCATCAGATTAATGTTGATATATCACCTTTCCTCAGGGAGACAAACCAGTACCTTAGTGGCAGGTTGATTGTATCAGACCCTTTCCACTTCAAAGGAGGCAAAAATTCACTGGTATTGGGATTAATGCATACTCCAGATATAGTTTCTCCTTCCTTGCCTACAGATCTGCCATCATAAGTGGGCCTGTAAAATGTCATATTCTTTGGCAAGTCTTTGGTATAAGTTCAAACAATAGGTGATTCTGCCTAGGATGTGAAATTGCTTCTTATTGATTATCTTGTCAGGGGGATGAGGTGCAATTTAAGAGGCTTCCTCATGGTGTTTGCTACCATAGTGTTTCTTATTTATAGTTTAGGGAACCAGTGTGAGAATTCTACTAGCTGCTAAATATATCCAACCCAATGGTGCACTCAGAAACTGGATAGGTAACCCACAGATGGGTCCATAGACCTTTTGGATTCACTGTGAGGTGAGGATGGGTTAGGATTTGATTTATCTGTTGCCTTCTATAAGCACTGACGTAACCACAGTTTACGATTATATTTCTGGTCCCAGGTGTCAGTAGCAGCTGAGATTCCACAATTATCTGTTTTCTTCAGCCCTGAGATGGTTTATATAGTGCTTCAGTACAGAATATATTTTCTCTGATAAATAGCTGCAAGTACCTTTTGGAAAGAAATGGGGAATGTGTGTTGTTCATACTTGAGTCTCTTCTCCAGTGGACATGGACTCTCTGCAGTCAATGGGCTCTGGGATGGGAACAGACGTCTGGGATGCATATGAGACATCATAGTTTTTCATTAGAGCAGTGACCTCAGCCTTCTATGTACCAGGTCTTGATTTTACCTAGCTATGCAAATATACCCTAATCAGCTCCCTATCTTTTTCATCCTAGGAACACTATAGTTTGTTCCTGTCACCATGACCCCTCTGTTTAAGAACTTAACGGATTTCAGTTATTAGTTGGTTACATTGAGCCTTCCAATTTTTTTTTCTTTTTCAAGGCTTTTACAACTGTAAACAAAATCCAGGCAACTCCATAATCTTTATCATCATTGCTTCTATATCATCCAGGTTCCACTGCTGCCTCCTAAGACAGTGCTTCACCATCCACCTGAACCTCTCCCAATTCACCACTGGTGTGAGGGTCCTAGCAATTATGATGCTACCATATGTTAGTGGTTGTCACCATTTCCATTATTATTACAGTGGGACACTTGGTGCTGTCCTCCTGGTGGGAAATTCAGCCCCAGAATGCCATTGTGAGTCTGATTTCTAGGGTCACTTCTGGTATCAATTATCTTCATTTGAGGTCTCACAAATAACAGAGCCTAGGATGAAGGTTTTTGTGTAGGTAATTTATTTTGGAAAGTAATCTAAAGGAACAGGAGTTGTCTCTAGAGAGAAATAAGAAGAAAACCAGTGTGTGTTAGTAGCCTGTTTATGGCTATAAGCAATTGGAGTTTGACCCTTCAATAAACCCTCTGAAAGGCCCAAGGGACAGAAGACAAAGACAAAAAAGATATGATTTTGCATGCCAAGCCCTGTTATTGTCTCTATCTTCATTGATCAGAAGTTTCCCTAAGGGATTTTAACTGACTAGTACTTGATGAATCCTTCAGAATGACTGAGTGGGTTTCCACAGCCATGCCAGATAGTGCTGTCCAACAAGTCTTGGTGCAGAAAGTGAAAGACAAAAATTATACTGAAGTTATTTATACCTGGGTGTAGCTTGTTGCCATAGCAATGGCTGGAGTGAAAAGGGTGGGTCAAGAAGATGTAAAGTGAGGCATAAATGTATCTAATACAGAATGGCATTGATAATTGATGTCTGAAACTTGAACTTTCAAAAACATTCACTATGTATTTATTACATACATATGTATGTATAGTGTTTTCCACTTACTAGGCACATTGGTTGATTTAGGATACAATTTTGAAGAAGATTGTTACCCTTGACATCATAAGTCTTACAATATAGTATGATGTGAATAGGTTCAGTTCAAACAGTTCACAAGACTTGGGAAATTTTAAACATTCCATTTCTAGATGTGTTCATATCTAGAGAAATTGTAAGCCTTTTGTTATAAGAGCTTAAATCATTTAGGAGTTAGAAATGCAAATTCCTTGGCTCCACCTCAGATCTACTAAAGAAGAACTTGTGGTGATAGGGCCCAGGGATCTGTATGTTAAGAAGCTCTCTGGATAATTCATATGCATGCTGAAATTTGGGATCTGCTCTTCTCAGATCTTATTCCTGAACAACCACCTCATGTGGTTATGTGAGTAGCACTAAAAGGAAATGTAAATCTTTTGGGAACCCAGGGGTACTTTCATGATCTCTCCAGAGATAATTCTTATTTATATTAGAGGCTATGGCCTGGATTTTCCTCATCCATTTCTTCATAGTAATAACTATACTTTTACGCTTTCTACAGAGAGTCTAACCCAAAAGTTTTTATCCCTATGACACCAAATGGCATAGAATAAAGAGTTTAAGTATAATGATACTTAAAGCTCTCTCCAGTTGAAAGATAGAATGAGAAGGAAGGTATCAGAGACATACTCCAAGGTGACTCTTAAAATGAGTTATGCCTTGGTAAAACTCGTCCCCCGAGTGTGGACAGAAACTTGTGACTTGCTTCTAACATACAATATGGCCAAGGTAATAGAATATCTCTCCCTTTATTGGGCTATGGTAATGGGATGTCACTGTCTTGACTGGTTTATGTTATATAGCAAAGGTGATGATTTGTTACTCCTATGAATGATTATATTTGTTTTATAAGATTGTCTTAGCAGATTGGACTTTCCCTTCTTGGCTTTGCTGGAGAAAGCTGCTATGATGTGAAATGCCTATCAAGAAGGCTTGGCTGGGTGCAGTAGCTCACACCTGCAATCCTAGTGCTTTGGAGGCTGAAGTGGGAGGATTGCTTGAGAACAGGAGTTTCAGACAAGCCTGGGCAACATAGTGAGATAGTGAGACCCATCTCTACAAAAATTCTTAAAAGTAGCCAGATATGGTGGCACAAGCCTGTAGTCTTAGCTACTCAGGAGACTGAGGTAGGAGGATCGCCTGAGTGTGGCAGTTTAAAGTTACAGTGCGCTACGATCACACCACTGCACCCTCTGGGTGACAGAGTGAGACTCTGTCTCTAAAAAGAAAAAAGACTAGATGGCATGGAACTGGTGGCCTCTAAAATCTGAGGGACAAAGTCCTACAACCACAAGAAATTGAATTCTGCCAGCAACCATGTGAGTTTTGAAGAAGATCTTGAGCATTAATGAGACAAGCCTCAGGAAACATCTTAATTGCAGCCTCTGAGACCCTGAGCGTAGGACCCAGCTAATCTACACCTACACTGTTAACCCAGGGAATCTGTGAAATAATAAATGTATGTCGTTAAAGCCACTATTTATAGTAATGTGTTATGACCAATAAAACATTAATACAGAAGGCTTGGTATGCATAATCATATCTATTACTGTGCCTTTACAATTTATGGATTTTGGTGTCTAGGTCTATGTGTGATATGGGTTAAATAGTTTTCATGACCTGGTTGCAGGTAATAACACAGAGTTGAGAACTCAAGCTCGAATATCTGCAGGGGACCTTCAATTTATGGACCAGGATTAAAGGAACAGTGTGAGATGAGATTTGCCAAGCTACCTGCATGAAGGTGGGGCACAGAACTTACCTACTGACTGTGCTTTGAAGACCATTGTGCAGTATTGCAGGAAAATTAGGGAGAACAAAACAAAACGAAACACCTTAACAGACTGGGCTACATATTACCCGTGAACTGCCAGTTTCCGAAGCTGTTTTACGTGGCTTTTACATTTTTTGCTCAAAATATTTTAACTCCCCATCCTAAAATTCCGTTTTGTTCTCCTATCCTTAACCTCTACTCTGTGGCCATGATCTCCTATGATATTACTGTTAAAAGCTTGTTTCATCTTTCACAGATGCTAGGAACAGGTAAAAACGATGAAAAAGCCACTTCTACAGCTATTAACATAAATAATCTGATTCTGGAAAATTGATAGAAGAATGAAGTTCTACTTGGGAAATTCAGTTTAGCTCCATAAGATCAATGCCAATCATATCAATTCCATAAATTTGCTTTCTACAAATAACCAACTCTGATGTTCACGGCTTCAACTGACAATGTTTGAGGAGCAAAAACTATGTGATGGCCACTGTTCTAGATGATAGTCTAGATGCATAGTCAGGGACCAAAGAATAAATTCCCTTCTTCATAGAGCATTCTAGTTAGTGGGCATTCATGTTGCACAACAGTCACTACAAGTGCACAGAATGTGTTAGAGTGTGACTATGAATTAGTTATGGAAATAGTTTTAAAGTTTTTTTCCAATATCAAATAGAGTGGCTGCGGACTCACAATTTAAAAACAGTAGAGAATTGATTGCTGTACGTCGTGAAGTTGTAAGTTGTATTTAGCTACTTAAGATGTTTTCATTTTTATATTTCTTTTAGACATCGGAACCATAGGTTTATGGTAGTGGACATGCACAAACTTTGAGCAGTCTAGACCAAATCTGTAGTATTTTGTAGTATATAATATATTTTTAAAAGGCAAATATATATCTAAATTGGAGTATAGGGGATTCAGGTAGTGGTTGCAGGATGTTGAAGAATCTACACAACTTTGGGATATTGCTTGAACCAACATTCTTACCTGACCTAGAAAATTTAGATTGGGGTAGTTTTATGTATCACATGTAAAAGTAGATTAATGTACTGCATGCACACAGTAAACATCTATTTAATGTTTTCCAAAGTAAGTTAAATATGTGTCACACTAGAGCACTGGTGCTTAACCAGGAGAATGGACCAGAAGAAAACAACAGTTTATAAACTCAAATTCAGGAGGCTCTGATTTTCTATAGATTTGAGGTAGGGTCTGGGCATCTGTTTTTATTAACAGCTTCATGGATCATTCTGACATGGCATTTATAAAAGGTGTGCACAGCTTATAAGGCAGAGTTTGATTTTGTGCGGAGGGAGAACTTTCTAACAATTACTATAACTGTCCAGAGTCAGCATAAGTAGGATATCAAATTTAAATGGGAATTGGTAGTAATATTCAGACATAGGCGTATATATGTATTACTACTGGCCAAAGTAAACCATGCTAAATTGTTTTTTTATTTTCACGGTAGACCAAATATTTCAACTCGTAATATTGTTTATAATGTATCAGTGGAAATCTAAGCTTTTCTCATAATTTCTGTAAACTACTTATTATCCAAGCTCTGCAGAAAAAGGCAACATAACAGAGTGAGTTCAGACTATTTGTAATTACCACTTTTATCACTTGCAGTGTATTCTCATTAATTTTTATTCATATGTAAATGAGTATAATCAGAACTCTATTCTTGGAGAATCCCCTTTTCCCTGGTTTTCTATTTCCATATGCACCAAGTTTTACTGGAAACCACTATTGGTCTCTTACCCAGTAGATTCTGTGTTGCTTTTCCCAAGTCCTCTCTTTAGGACCAAGGCATTCATTTCTTTAACTGCAAGGCTACTGACTGCCAACAGGCCACAGCTGTCACGCAAGAAGGGGGCAGGCTTGCCCAAGTTATTTGACCTCCAAAAGTCAGCCTGCATCCAATGACTAGTCAACGTAAGTATACAAAGGCCCAGGCCTCTTGCCTCAGCACAAGACAACTGTGCAGGACCTTCCTGCTCCAGAGCTCCCTTTGGGATCTGCAGAAGCCTTTATTGAAATTGCATGACATTTCAATTTCTCCTCTGTCCAATTCTGCTTCCCTGCTTCCCTCAAACCCCACAGATACTGATCCCTCAAGTACTTCCCAGTAAACCAACTATGAGTAAATCTTCATCTCAGAGTCACTTTCCACAGGACCAGACCTAAGATAGGCAACTTTTCTCATTGATGAATATGAAAGAAAGAACAAGGGCTGCATACACTGCTCAGCCTTCAGAAGGTTCTCCTTGTGGATCTTCCTGTTTTTTTAGGGAGCCTGTGTTCAGACATGGTGGTTGTCTTATCATTGAAGGGCCCTGACCCTCTGGGAGACAACCGCTGTGTAGTGCTGTCTGAGACTGGGTGGGGTTGGCTTGCTCTGGAACAACGACATGTTCTTTGATCAGCTTAAGACATAATAAGAACGTTTTGTATCTTCACCTGTCTGTCTGATTGCTTTATCTATTTTATAATTCTGAACTCAGATATAGTAAGACTTCAGCTTAATACATAATAAGAACATTTTGTATCTCCACCTGTCTGTCTGACTTTATAATTCTGAACTCAGATATAGTTAGGCTGTTGTGTTAATTATTGGGAGAAAAAGACATTTGCGTTACTTACTGTTACTTAATAAAAATCCCATGAATATCTGTCTCCTAGGGTCATCATGATAATTAAATGACATAATACATTTAACTTGCTTAGCACAGTGCCTGATATTTAGTAAATGCTGAAAAAATGTTAACTATTTAAAATAATATGAGGTAACGCCACATATATTTCAAAATTCATTCAATTTATTTAAAGCCAGAGCATGTTGAATAGTCTCTGGAGGTATTAATACAGGTATAAAAAATGAAGACCAAGGGGAAGAATTTATATTATATTTTGATTTTTTTGTCAACAGCCCCCAAACCAACCTAAATCTATAACCTCACAGTCTGGCTACCTGCTTGTGATCTTCAAAGCTCATTGGTACTCTGTGCCAAGCCTTGGGCTAGGTAAACCTCACAGACAGTATTTCATTTAATCCTCTCAGGAAGAGAACTCCTGTGCTACAGCCATCTTATAATAGCATCGTTGAAATTCTTTTATCTATAGGCCTTAATAGCAATGCAATTCTTGACACAATTTAAAAACAATTATGTGCAAAGGCAGAATAACGAGTTACTTTCATTTTTAGTGAGCATCCTTATGCATGGAATTAAATAATAGGAATAATGCCAGGACTGAACTGTGAGGAGAACTGTTTTTAAATTTTTTATTTTATTTTATTATTATTATTATTATACTTGAAGTTTTAGGGTACATGTGCACAATGTGCAGGTTTGTTACATATGTATACATGTGCCATGTTGGTGTGCTGTACCCATTAACTAGTCATTTAGCATTAGGTGTATCTCCTAATGCTATCCTTCCCCCCTCCCCCCACCCCACAACAGTCCCCAAAGTGTGATGTTCCCCTTCCTGTATCCATGTGTTCTCATTGTTCAGTTCCCACCTATGAGTGAGAACATGCAGTGTTTGGTTTTTTGTCCTTGCGATAGTTTGCTGAGAATGATGGTTTCCAGTTTCATCCATGTCCCTACAAAGGACATGAACTCTTCATTTTTTATGGCTGCAGAGTATTCCATGGTGTATATGTGCCACATTTTCTTAATCCAGTCTATCATTGTTGGACATTTGGGTTGGTTCCAAGTCTTGTTTTTAAAATTTACCCATGTGTAGAAATATGGGTCATTCCACCAATGTGTAGTTTAGGCCTTGGAATCATGTAGGCCTTAGGTGAAATTAAATGCTAACTATATAAATTTTATTAGCCTTTCAAGCCCTTGAACATTTTTGTGTAAATTAAGTAGTTAAATTTTCTTATGATCATTTCCTAAATAGAGAATATAAGGAAAGTATTTAGCATAGTTAATTGCCTGACAAAGTATTTAGTCGATAAAAGATACAGGTACTATTAGTAGTAGTAATACTAATAATAGTGGTAATAATAATAGTTGTAAGTATATCCACAAAATGAAATCCAGTTGTGGCAGATCCCATTCAATAGCTGCCACCTTTCTTTTTCTTAACAGAATCCTTATTTTGTACAGGTAGCAAGCAGATGTTCCACATCTCAGGAAAGCTAGCCTTTCCTGCCCCAGCAGCTCAAGGAAATAATCACTATGGCACTTGTTAAAATGTTGACATTATTCTTTATCTGTTGGCAATAATGACTATGATAGTGAAATTAGTTCAAGATAATTGTCATAGGATGTTGCAATGATTATTGTTGAATGGTCACCTTGTTATGGGGATGTTCATGAAATGATTGCAGCACTTTCTGGCACTTGTCTTTGGCCAGGTAAGCAGCACAACTGTGTTCTGGAGTTTTCCAGAATAACCCTACTTTTGGAGAATCACACACAGCCTATAAAAAAATTTTCTCTCTGTAGGTCATGTCTGCCTTGATTGGAAGAGAGTTCTGTGTTGGGCAGGTCCTGGTTTACTCTGGAAGGAGAATAGGAGGTATTGCAGTTTAAGACACCATCTCCCTTCCCGGCTTCTGTTCTCTGGGTTAATCTCCAGGGATACTGATTGGGTAAAGGACACGTGTACTTCGATTGCTGAAGCTGTCTTACAGAAAGTTGGCTAGAACCCAAAGATTGGTGGGCCGGTAGTGTTTACCCACTTATCCATATAGGGCAGGACCACATTGTGCTTATTCCACTGCTACAAACTCAGCCATGAATGGGGCTGTCTCTCAATGAGCTCTTTCTCTCATGCATCTCTTTTCCCCTGATCAGACTTCTGGGGCTGCTAGGAACATTGGTCTGAGGTTTACACAGCTACTATGAGTTAATAGTATTGGTGAGTTTATAGAAATTTTCTACTCTTTGAGACTGTAAGTCACAGAGTAACTATCAACTAGTTGAGAAAGTTGTTGGAATAGTTCATATGATTCATATAAATAAATCATGGCTGAAACAGGGACATCACTTAGCTCTGTCAATCACAGCAACAATTTCTAAAAATCAACAAATGACTTGAAAATTATTGGAAGATGTGATGAACGTTGTATGTCACTTTAAAAATAGTCTACTTAGAGTTCAAAAGGAAATATATATTTAAATTTTTGAATCACATATTTATTTGTATGTTTACTGTATTACCATCATGGTTGTATTTACTTGAACTATCGTCTTTGCTTGTAACTAAATGCTTTCTAAATAATACATAAATTTTGATGGAAAGAAGGAACAATTATTTTACCCCAGCAGTAGGTTTAAAGAGTTGACTTGAGTGGAATTTTCAATTCTGGCAACAGATAGGTGAAAGCCAAATTCTTCCCACATTGGTGAATTTCTGCATCTCTTAAGAATTCCCTTGGCACTATACTTCATGCTGGGGCTGATGTCAAGTTTAGTTGAACGTGTCTCTTGCTCAGCTCAAAGTGAATGAGAAGACACAAAACCACATTTTCTATGAAATGTGAAGCCCAGACATTGGTTTAATTTAATTATGAAAGGAATGTTCCAGGTTTCACTCACCCTTAAATGAAAGACTTTCCATCACAAGTCTATTCTTCTTTGTAAGTAACCCTTGCCTTTTCCTGGATGCCAAGACTGATGCAGCTCAGATGTCACTTGTTGAGAAAACACTGCAGGCTGGTAATTTGACCTTTGACATCACTCTAAATTTTTTTTTCCCAAAAAATAATCTTTATGACATTGTGAGACTTACTCAACTGAGTAAAGTATTATGATCAGATTATATTAGATATTGAAGATAAATGTAAAAATAAAAATAGTTAAATTTTCTTACAACTATTTCTTAGATACTGTGGAGTGTGGTTTTTATTTTGTGTTCTGTCAAGTCCTCGTGGTTTTTCCTGATTTCTTAAGGAGCACCATGTAAAAGGAAATGTCACTGGGTGTGCAGGACTCCTACCCCCATATCAGAATTTGAAGCTCTGCTTTTATTTGTTTATATATTGAGGTTCCACAGATTAAACAATATTTTATTTAATAGTTAACTTTTTATGTCTATATATATCTGTGTATTTATACACATGTACATAATTTACATTCAATAAAATTTGCCTATTTTAAGTGTGCAGTTTGAGTATTGACAAATACATATATGTATCTATATAACCATCACCCCAATCATGATAGAGAATATTTTTTATTACTCTCAAAAGTTCTCCATACCTGTTAAAGTCCATTCCCACCACATCTGGCCTTAGAAACCACTGTTAACCTTTCAGTCACTGCAGATTAGATTTTCGTGTTCTAGAATTTCTTATACATAAGATAAAATAATATGCATTATTTTGTGCTGATTTGTTCCTCTCAGCTAGTTTTCTTTCCAGATTCATCCAAGTTGTTGCAGGTATCTATCTTTTTAAATTGATAAATATACTTTTGCATGAATATCTCACAATGTGTTTATTCATTCACTTGTTTATGAACATTAGTGCTATTTTCACTTTTCAGCTATTATGAATACTGTTGTAATTAACATTTAAGGTAAAAATCTTGGTCAGAGGTATTAAATAAATTTTTCTTTGGTAAATACTTAGAAATGTCATGGCTGAATTCAGTGGTAATTATAGGTTCAACCTTACAAGAAATTGCCAAATTATTTTCAAAAATGATTATTCTATTTTTAATGACCCCAGTTTTATCTGTTTTTTTTTTTTTTTTTTTTTCCTGAGATGGAATCTTGCTCTGTTGCCCAGGCTAGAGTGCAGTGGTGTGATCTCAACTTACTGTAGCCCCCGCCTCCCAGGTTCAAGAAATTCTCCTGCCTCAGCCTCCCAAGTAGCTGGGACTACAGGCACTTACCACCCCATCTGGCTACTTTTTGTATTTTTAGTAAAGACAGGGTTTCACCATGTTAGCTGTCTAGCTGTTCTAAATCCTCTTCAAGTCTTGATAATGTAAGCCTTACTGATTTTAATAATTCTAGTAGAGCTAAGATATTGTGGTGGTTTTAATTTTTTTTGCATTTTCTTGATAGTTACTTTGAACATCTTTTCATGTGCTTATCGACAATTGGTATATCTTATTTGGAAAAGTGTCTATTCAAATCCTTTACCCTTTTTTAAATTGTGGGGTTTTATATTGTTGAGTTTTAGGAATTGATTATATATTCTGGAAATTAATTCCTTATCAGATATATGATTTGAGAATATTTTCTCCTGTTCTAAGAGTTGATTTTGTTGATACCATCTTTTGAAGCACAGTTTTAAAAATTTTAATAAAGTTCAATGTGCCTATTTTTTTTTGTTGTTGTTCTTGCCTATGCCTTTGGTGTCATATAGTTTGAGCACTATAAATATATAGACCCACTTCCTTCTGGCCTCCAAAATCTCTGTTCAGAAATCTTCTAATAATCTCATTGAGAATCTTTTGTATGTGATAAGTCACTTATACTGCTTTTAGTATTCTATTTTGTCACTGTCTTCCAAAAGTTTGATTAAATGTGTCTTGGCATGAGTCTCTTTGAATTGATTTAACTTGAACCTCTTACTACCATTTTGCTAATTGTTTTTTGACTGTTTAGTAATTCCTTTGTCCTGTTCTTCCTCTCTGGATGTCTTCCTTTGTGATTTGACGTCTGTCTTTGTGATGATTTTTTGGGGATAGGAATATGCTTTAATTCTTCCACTTACCTTTTGTAAATCTACCACAGATTTTTCTTTGTAGCTATCATGAGGCCTACACAAATCATGCTGAGACAGCCAAGTAAAGAGGGCTCCCTGCAGAACCTCCAAGCAGCCTGCACACTGGGAGGTGTGAACATTGGGGTGGAGCCTTGGGAAGTTCACGCCCTTTGCCGGGGAGTAGAGCCTGGACTCTCCTGTTCCTGGGTGGTAACCTGGGATTGAATCTGTGAGGTGGGGGCCTGTTAACAGGAACCTCTCGTTTTGTTGGGCATCTAGTTTGATTCCATGTCATTGCTATTGTGAATAGTATGGTGATGAACATACATGTTCATGTGTCTTTATAGCAGAATGATTTATATTTCTCTGGGTGTATACCCAGTAATGAGATTGCTGGGTCAAATGGTAGTTTTGTTTTCAGCAGTTTGAGAAATCTCCAAACTGCTTTCCACAATGGCTGAACTAATTTACATTTCCACCAGCAGTGTGTAAGCTTTCCCTGTTCTTTGCAACCTTACCAACATCTGTTATTTTTTGACTTTTTTTATAATAGCCATTCTGACTGGTGTGAGATGGTATCTTATTGTGGTTGGGTTTATATTTCTCTGACAATTAGTGATGTTGAGCATTTTTTCATACGTTGGGTGGCTGCTTTTATGTCATCTTTTGAGAAGTGTCTGTCCTGCCCATTTTTTCATGGGGTTCTATATTTTCTGCTTGTTGAATTGCTTAAGTTCCTTATAGATTCTGGATATTAGACCTCTGTCAGATGTGTAGTTTGCAAATATTTTCTCCCATTTTGTAGGTTGCCTGTTTATTCTCTTGATAGTTTTCTTTTGCTATGCAGAAGCTCTTTAATTTAATTAGGTCCTCCCACTTGTGAATTTTCATTTTTGTTGCAATTGCTTTTGAAGACTTAGTCATAAATTCTTTCCCAAGGCCAATGTCCATGTATTTTCTTGGTTTTCTCATGAATTTTTGATGTGAGGTCTTACATGTAAATCTTTAATTCATCTTGAGTTAATTTTTGTCTATGGTCAAATATAGGGGTCCAGTTTCATTCTTCTGCATATGGCTAGCCAACTATCTGAGCACCATTTAATAGAAATATTTAATAAATATTTCTATTATTTATTGAATAGAAAGTCCTTTCCCTATTGCTTGTTTTTGTTGACTTTGTTAAAGATCAGATGGCTATAAGTGTATGGCTTTATTTCTGGCTTCTCTTTTCTGTTGTATTAGTCCATATGTCTGTTTTTATAAAGTACTGTGTTGTTTTGCTTACTCTAGCCTTATTGTATATTTTGAAGTTGGGTAATCTGATGCTTCCAGCTTTGTTCTTTTTGCTTAGGATTACCTTAGCTATTTTGGCTCCTTTTTGGCTCCATATCATTTGAGAATTTTCTTTAATTATGTGAAAAATGACAATGATAGTTTGATAGGAATAATAATTAATCTATAGATTGCTTTGGGAAGTATGACCATTTTACTGATATTTATTTTTCCAATCCATAAGCGTGGAATGTTTTTTCATTTGTTTGTGTCATCTATGCATTCTTTCAGCAGTGTTCTGTAGTTCTTTTTGTAGAGATCATTCGCTTCCTTGGTTAGATGTATTCCTATGTATTTTTTTTTTTTTTTTGTGGCTGTTGTAAGTTGAATTGTGTTCTTCACTTGGCTCTCAGCTTGAACTTTTTTGTTGTATAGAAATTCCAATTTTTTAACATTGATTTTGTATCCTGAAACTTTACTGAAGCCTTTTGTAAGTTCCAGGAACATTTTGGCAGAGTCTTTAGGGTTTTCTAGGTATAGAATCATCTTGTCAGCAGAGAGAGATAGTTGGCCTTTTTCCCCCCCTCTATTTTTATGCTTTTTATTTCTTTCTCTTGCCTGATTGACCTGGCAAGGACTTTTAGTACTATGTTGATTAGGACTGGAGAGAATGGGCATGGTGGTTGTTTTCCATTTCTTAAGGGAGGTTTTTCCAGCTTTCGCTCATGCAGTATGATGTTGGTGGTGGGTCTGTCATAGACGGCTCTTATTATTTTCAGGAATGGATGTTGAATTTTATTGAGGCCTTTTTCATGTCCATTGAGATTATTACATTTTAAAAAAATTCTGTATATGTAGCAAATGACATTGATTTGCATATGTTGAAACAATCCTTCATCCCTGAAATGAAGCCTACTTGGTTGTAGTAAATTAATTTTTGACGTCCTGCTGGATTTCGTTCACTAAGGTTTTGGTTTGTTGAGGATTTTTGCATCTGTGTTAATCAGAGATGTAGGCCTGTAGTTTTCTTTTATTGTTGTGTCTTTGCCAGGTTTTGGTATTAGAGTGAAGCTGGCTCCACAGAATGAGTTAGGGGAGGAGTCCTTCCTCCTCAATTTTTTGGGATAGTTTCAGTAGAATTGGTACTACTTCTTTGTACATGTGGTAGAATTCAGCTGTGAATCAACCTGGCTGTTTGTTTGGTAGTTTTTAAAATTATGGATTCAATTTTGGAGCTTGATATTCATCTCTTCGGGGTTTCAGTTTCTTCCTGATTCAATACTGGGAGGTTGTGTCTTCCCGGGAATATCCATTGCCTCTATATTTTCTAGTTTGCAGGCATAATGGTGTTTATAGTAGCCTCTAAGGATATTTTGTATTTCTGTGAGATCAGTTATAATGCCACTTTTGTAGTTTCTGATTGTGGTTATTTGAATCTTCTCTCTTTTTTTTTTTTTAATCTAGTTAGTGGTCTATCAATCATGCTTACCCTTTCAAAGAACTGACTTTTGGTTTTCTTGATTATCTTTGTGGGTTTTTGGGGAGTCTGTTTCATTCCATTTTTCTCTGATTTTAGTTATTTCTTTTCTTCTGTTAGTTTGGAGCTGTTTTCTTCTTGTTTTTCTAGTTCTTCTAGGTGTGATATTATATCATTAATTTGAGATTGTTCTAACTTCTTGATATAAGCATTTAGCACTATAAACTTTCCTCTTAACACTGCTTTTGTGGAATCCCAGATATTTTGGTACGTTGTGTCTCTGATTCTATTTATTTCAAAAATTTTATGATTTCTGTCTTAATTTTATTGTTTTCCCCCAAAATCATCAGGAATAGGTTGCTTAATTTTCATGTAGTTGTGTGGGGTTGGTAATTTTCTTGGTATTGATTTCTATTTTGATTCCCTGTAGTACAAGAGTACTATTATTTCATTTTTTTTGAATTATTGTGACTTGCTTTATGGCTGAGTATGTGGTCAATCTTGGAACATGTTTCACGTGCAGATGAGAAGAATTTTGTAGTTGATAGGTGAAGTATTCTGTAGATATTCATTAGGTTCAGTTGGTTAAGTGTTGAATTTAAGTCCAGAATATCTTTGTTAGTTTTCTACTTCAATGATTTGTGTAACACTGTTATTGGGTATTGAAGTCCCTACTATTATTAAGTAGCTGTCTAAGTCTTTTCATAGACATGGGAATTGTCATTCTATGAATTTTGAGTGTTTAAGTGTTATATGTATACATATTTAGGATAGCTAAGTCTTGTTGAATTGTGCTCTTTAGCATCATGTATTGCCCTTCTTTGTCCTTTATGACTACTGTTGGTTTACTATCTGTTTTATCTAATATAAGAATAATGATTCTTGCTCTTTTTCATTTTCCATTTGCATGATGTTTCTCAAACTCTTTACTTTGAACCTATGGTTGTTGTTACATGTGAGATGGGTCCTTTGAAGACTACAGATAAATAGATCTTGTTTATTTTATCCAACTTGCAACTCTATGCCTTTTAAGTGGGGTATTTACACCTTTACATTCAAGATTAATATTGAGATTTGACGTTTTGATCCTGTCATGAAGTTGTTGGCTGATTGGTTTATTGTTTCTATCATATGGTTGCTTTATAGGGTGTGTGAGCTATGTACTTGTGTGTTTTTGTGGCAGCAGATACTGTTCTTTCATTTCCAGGTTTAGAACTCTCTTAAGGATCTCTTTAGGTTGGTTTAGTGGTAACAAATTCCCTTAGTGCTTGCTTGTCTAAAAAAGCTTTTATTTGCTCTTTGCTTATGAAGCTTAGTTTGAAGGGATATGAAATCCCTGGCTGGAATGTCTCTTTAAGAATGCTGAAAATTGACCTCCAATAAATATATCCTGGGTTGTAAGGTTTCTGCTGAGAAGCCCTCTGTTACCTGATGGTATTCCCTTTGTGTGTAATCAGACCTTTTTCTCTAGCTGCGTTTAAGAATTTTTCTTTAGCTTTGACCTTGGCCAGCCTGGTGACTATGTGCCTTGGTGATTATTTATTTTGTGTAGATTCTCACAAGTATTCTCTGGATTTCTTGTATCTAGCAGGATTTGGGAAATTTTCTTGAATTATTATCTCAGATATGTTCTCCAGGTTGTTTACATTTTCTCTTAGGAATGCCAATAATCCATAGGTTTCATAAGTGACCTGTCTTTGAATCCACTGATCCTTTGCTTGATCAAGTCTACTTTTGAAATTCTCTATGAAAGTTTTAGTACAGTCATTGTGTCCTTTTGCTCCAGAATTTGATTCTTTTTTATCATTGTCATCTCTGTTAAAATTCCTTTTGCTCATGAATTGTTTTTCTGATTCCATTTAGTTGTCTGTCTGTATTCTCCATAGCTTAGTGAACTTTTGTAAGGTGATTATTCTGAATTCTTAGGCAGTGCATAAATCAATTTATTTAAAATTGGCTACTTGTGCTTTATTTTTTTTCTTTGGGGGTGTCATGTTTCGTTGTTTATTCATGATCCCTGAGGCCATAGATTGGTGTCTGGCAATTAAAGATGGAGGCACTTATTTCAGTCTTTACCGAATGATGCTAGTAGGGAAAGCCTTCAACTGTCAGTCTGTCCAGAGATTCTGGGCAGGTTATCTACCATGATACATGGTTGGGCTTGCTGCTGTAGTACTTGAGGAGATTGGCCTGGTGCCTGGGTAAAATAGTTCTCTTAAGTCTTTAACTAGTAGATTTGTCGTCGAGTCTTTTCCAGTGTCAGTTTTTGTTGATGTATTTATTCACGTTTTAAGTTTGACTGGGTTACAGTTTACTGTTTCTTCGTATGCCTTGTCATTTTTGGGGAAACTGAATGTTTGAATCTAATAATGTGCTGACTCTGGAAATAAGATTCTACCCTTCCCTGGCATTAGCTGCTTTTTTGTTACTTATTATTTACACTTTTCTGATTGTTGTAGCATGGCCCTGTGTCAAGGATCAGCCTGAGGTGCAAATTCAAGGTCTTCTTAGTTTTCTTATGAGCCTGTGCCTTTCCATGGGTTTGCATGGTCACTTTCTGCTTTCCCTCATATATCCAGTTGCTTTTGAATGTTCTAATCTATAGTATCTGGCTTCCAAAAGGGGAACATAAAATAAAATGGGTTTGGGAAAATTAAATGGGTTTGGAGAAAAATCTAGCCCTTTAAATTTGTAACAATAGGAGGAGGTACAAGGATAATAGCTATCACCTCGGTGTCCTCATCTCTTTGATCAGAAGCAAAAATCAGCAAACAGAGAACAGATCCGCAAAATTTGGACAACAGGATGTGTTTTACTCACCCTGTCTCTCACAGCTGTGTGCAAGCTACTCCAGGAACACGTGCATAGTTGCCAGCCACACAACTGGGGTTGGAAGATGGGTAGCTGCAACTGTGGGAAGAGCTGACATTGACCATAATTAACCATAATTTACCACTCAAGTCTTACCCTGGAAGTTGCAAACCTTCAATAGACTTTAGAGTTCCAAAATAACGTTGTTATTTTTCAAAATTAGTTTGCCTAATCTCTGATTTTTCAAAATTAGGTTCTTTACATTTCCACAAAGATTTTTAAATTAGCATGTAAATTTTTTCAAAAAATCTGCTGGTATTCCTAATGGGATTGTATCAGATCTATAGCAAATCCTTTTATTTATTTATACACATATTTATCATTTCAGGGATCATCATTACTTACTTTTTATAGGTTTCACTTTCTGCCTGGTGTTATTTTTCTTTTGTGAGATTTTATTTTGTTATTTCTTGTAGTACAGAATTGCTGGCAATGAATTCTCTTAGCTTCTGTTTGTTGTCTGTCAATGTCTTCATTTCACCTTTATTTTGAAGGACATTTTTGGCTGATAATAACATTTTTGCTGCTTCTTAAATGTTTGTCTGTTTTCTAATACTTGCATTTTTTTCTAATGTGATGTCAATCATTCTTACTGATGTTTTCCTATGTATTAGAGGTCTCTAGATGGACAGAACTAACAGGAAAATATAGGAGTTTATTAAGCATTAACTTACACGATCACAAGGTCCCACAGTAGGCTGTCTGCAAGCTGAGGAGCAAGGAGAGTCAGTATGAGACCCAAAACTGAAGAAATTGGAGTCCAATGTTCGAGGGCAGGAAGCATCCAGCACGGGAGAAAGATGTACGCTGGGAGGCTAGGCCCGTCTCTCCTTTTCATGTTTTTCTGCCAGCTTTGTATTCATTGGCAGCTGATTAGATTGTGCCCACTATATTAAGGGTGGCTCTCCCTTCCCCAGCCTACTGACTCAAACGTTAATCTCTTCTGGCAACACCCTTACAGACAAACCCAGGATCAATACGTTGTATCCTTCACTCCAGTTAAGTTGACATTCAGTATTAACCGTCACATCCTATATCTAATTTTTCTTTTTTTATAGCTACTTTTAAGAGCTTCTCTTTTTTCAGTGGCTTATTTTCTTTGTTCACTGAGAGCCTTGCAAGTGAGAGTTTATAATTATTTACAAATATTGAAAAATATTAGACATTTTTGTCTCAAATATTCTTTCTGCTTTATCTTTTCTGGAACTCCACTTTATTAATATTAATTTAATGTACTTCCACAGGTCACTGAGGATGTATTCACGTTTTAAAACACGACTTTATGAAATCTACTCTCTTAACAAATTTTTAAGTGTGTTATACAATATAGTTCATTGTAGGCACAATGTTGTACAGGAGATCCCTAGAACTTATCTTGTATAATTGAAATTTTATGTCCCTTGAGTAACAGTTCTCCATTTCCCACTACCCCCAACTCTTGGCAATAACCATTTTACTCAGTTTCTGTGAGTTTGACTATTTTAGATTCCTCATAATTGGAACCACACATTATTTATTTTTCTATGACTGATTTATTTCACTTAGAATAATGTCTTGTAGGTTCACCATGTCACATTTGGCAGGATTTCTTTCTTTTTTTGAGGCTAAATAGTATTCCGTTGTTTTGTATATATCGCATTTTGCCTATACATTCATCTGTTAATGGACATTTAGGTCATTTTGAAATCTTGGCTATTGTGAATAATGCAACAATAAACATGGAAGTTCATATATCTCTTTTGATATACTGATTTTATTTACTTTGGATGTATACTTAGTTGTGGAACTACTGGATTATACGGCAATGTTATGACAATTCTATTTTCAATTTTTTAAAAAACCTCCGTAATGGCTGCACTAACTCATTCCCCACCAACAGTCTACAAGGGTTTGAGTTTCTCCACATACTACCAAGCACATGTTAACTTTTATTTTTGTTTTTATTATTTATATTTGATAATAGTCATTCTAACAGTCATTTTTGTTTTGGTTTGTATTTCTCTGATTAATGATGTTAAATATATTTACATGGCATACAAATGGACAACTAGTCTTCCCATTTGTATGCCTTCTGATTTGTATGCCTTCTTTGAAGAAGTGTCTATCCAAGTCCTTTGCCCATTTTAAATCATTTTTTAATGATTTTTGGCATTAAGACATAGGAGTTCCTCTTATGGTTTGAGTATTAGCCCCTTATCAAATATACAGTTTGCAAATATTTTCTCCTATAGATTGCCTTTTCACTCTGATAACTTTTTCCATTGCTGTGCAGAAGCTTTTTAGTTTGATGTAGTCTCACTTGTCTATTTTTGCTTTTGTTACTTATGCTTTTCATTTCATATCTAAAAAATAATTACTTATCCCAATGTCGTTAAACTTTCCTCCTATGTTTTCTTCAAAGAGTTTTGCAGTTTCAGGTGTTACATTTAAATTTTTAATTAATTCTATTTTTATTTCCGTCTGTGAAATAAGTTCAGCATTTCATTTTTTTCTTGGGTGTGTGGATGCATAGTTTGCCCAAAACCATTTCTTAAAGAGACTATCCTTTTTGTAGTTTTGGCACTTTTATTGAAGTTTGGTTGACCATGTATACATGGGTTTATTTTGGGGCTCTCTATTCTGTTCAATTGGTCTATATGCATATTTTTATACAGGTACCATACTATTTTAATTTCTGTAGCTTTGTCATATATTTAGAAATCAGTAAGATTGATGCTTCTGGTTTTGCTCTTCTTTCTCAAGAGTGTTTTGGTTTTTCATTCTTTATTTTGTTCCATATAAACTTTAGGATTTATTTTCAATTTGAAAAATGCCATTTGGATTTTAATAGGGATTGCATCCAATCTTGAGATTGCTTTAGGAAGTATAGCTATTTGAACGATATTCAGTCTTCAAATCTATAAACACTCATTTGTGTCTTCTGCAATTTTTATTTTATTTTATATTATTATTATTATTATACTTTAAGTTTTAGGGTACATGTGCACAATGTGCAGGTTTGTTACATATGTATCCGTGTGCAATGTTGTTGTGCTGCACCCATTAACTTGTCATGTAGCATTAGGTATATGTCCTAATGCTATCCCTCCCCCCTCCCCCCAACCCACAACAGTCCCCAGAGTGTGATGTTCCCCTTCCTGTGTCCATGTGTTCTCATTGTTCAGTTCCCATCTATGAGTGAGAACATGTGGTGTTTGGTTTTTTGTCCTTGTGATAGTTTACTGAGAATGATGATTTCCAGTTTCATCCATGTCCCTACAAAGGACATGAACTCATCATTTTTTATGGCTGCATAGTATTCCATGGTGTATATGTGCCACATTTTCTTAATCCAGTCTATCGTTGTTGGACATTTGGGTTGGTTCCAAGTCTTTGCTATTGTGAATAGTGCCGCAATAAACATATGTGTGCATGTGTCTTTATAGCAGCATGATTTATAGTTCTTTTGGTATATACTCAGTAATGGGATGGCTGAGTCAAATGGTATTTCCAGTTCTAGATCCCTGAGGAATCACCACACTGACTTCCACAATGGTTGAACTAGTTTACAGTCCCACCAACAGTGTAAAAGTGTTCCTATTTCTCCACATCCTCTCCAGCACCTGTTGTTTCCTGACTTTTTAATGATCACCATTCTAACTGGTGTGAGATCGTATCTGATTGTGGTTTTGATTTGCATTTCTCTGATGGCCAGTGATGATGAGCATTTTTTCATGTGTTTTTTGGCTGCATAAATGTCTTCTTTTGAGAGGTGTCCATTCATGTCCTTCACCCACTTTTTGATGGGGTTGTTTGTTTTTTTCTTGTAAATTTGTTTGAGTTCATTGTAGATTCTGGATATTAGCCCTTTGTCAGATGAGTAGATTGCAAAAATTTTCTCCCATTCTGTAGGTTGCCTGTTCACTCTGATGGTAGTTTCTTTTGCTGTGCAGAAGCTCTTTAGTTTAATGAGATCCCATTTGTCAATTTTGGCTTTTGTTGCCATTGCTTTTGGTGTTTTAGACATGAAGTCCTTGCCCACGCCTATGTCCTGAATGGTATTGCCTAGGTTTTCTTCTAGGGTTTTTATGGTTTTAGGAAACATGTAAGTCCTTAATCCATCTTGAATTAATTTTTGTATAAGGTGTAAGGAAGGGATCCAGTTTCAGCTTTCTACATATGGCTAGCCAGTTTTCCCAGCACCATTTATTAAATAGGGAATCCTTTCCCCATTGCTTGTTTTTTTCAGGTTTGTCAAAGATCAGATAGTTGTAGATACGCAGCATTATTTCTGAGGGCTGTGTTCTGTTCCATTGATCTATATCTCTGTTTTGGTACCAGTATCATGCTGTTTTGGTTACTGTAGCCTTGTAGTATAGTTTGAAGTCAGGTAGCATGATGCCTCCAGCTTTGTTCTTTCGGCTTAGGATTGACTTGGCAATGCAGGCTCTTTTTTGGTTTCATATGAACTTTAAAGTAGTTTTTTCGAATTCTGTGAAGAAAGTCATTGGTAGCTTGATGGGGATGGCATTGAATCTATAAATTACCTTGGGCAGTATGGCCATTTTCACGATATTGATTCTTCCAACCCATGAGCATGGAATGTTCTTCCATTTGTTTGTATCCTCTTTTATTTCATTGAGCAGTGGTTTGCAGTTCTTCTTGAAGAGGTCCTTCACGTCCCTTGTAAGTTGGATTCCTAGGTATTTTATTCTCTTTGAAGCAATTGTGAATGGGAGTTCACTCATGATTTGGCTCTCTGTTTGTCTGTTATTGGTATATAAGGATGCTTGTGATTTTTGTACATAAATTTTGTATCCTAAGACTTTGCTGAAGCTGCTTATCAGCTTAAGGAGATTTTGGGCTGAGACAATGGGGTTTGCTAGATATACAATTCATGTCATCTGCAAACAGAGACAATTTGACTTTCTCTTTTCCTAATTGAATACCCTTTATTTCCTTCTCCTGACTAATTGCCCTGGCCAGAACTTCCAACATTATGTTGAATAGGAGTGGTGAGAGAGTGCATCCCTGTCTTGTACCAGTTTTCAAAGGGAATGCTTCCAGTTTTTGCCCATTCAGTATGATATTGGCTGTGGGTTTGTCATAGATAACTCTTATTATTTTGAGATATGTCCCATCAATACCTAATTTATTGAGAGTTTTTAGCATGAAGAGTTGTTGAATTTTGTCAAAGGCCTTTTCTGCATCTATTGAGATAATCATGTGGTTTTTGTCTTTGGTTCTGTTTATATGCTGGATTACATTTATTGATTTGTGTATGTTGAACCAGCCTTGCATCCCAGGGATGAAGCCCACTTGATCATGGTGGATAAGCTTTTTGATGTGCTGCTGGATTTGGTTTGCTAGTATTTTATTGAGGATTTTTGCATCAATGTTCATCAAGGATATTGGTCTAAAATTCTCTTTTTTGGTTGTGTCTCTGCCAGGCTTTGGTATCAGGATGATGCTGGCCTCATAAAATGAGTTAGGGAGGATTCCCTCTTTTTCTATT
>NW_026652286.1:17878909-17947526 GCF_009828535.3 Hylobates moloch
ATATATGGAGAGAGAGAATATATATTATAGATATATATAATAGATATATATGATAGATATATTATAGATGGATCTATTATATGATAGATATAGATATATAATAGATATAGATACATATAATATACACTCACCCTACCACTTTATATATCTAAATATATATATTTATACATATATTTACCTAGATAAACATTTACCTTTTTTAATAAGAACATTTAATGCCTAGTTCACCAGTTGTGTGACCTCTGGTAAGTTATTCAAACTTGCTACACATCATTAGGGCTATCGTGAGAATCATGAGATGTAATTGTACAAATATATACTTGATAACTATTAGCTATAGTAATATTTTGTTTTAGGGATAGGGTTAGGGCAGGTATAAAACACTATAGCCAGCTGATAAGAACCTATGTTGTAAGAGGTGCACCTTCCTGTGTTTCTTGGTATTCTAATACCAAGGAAGCTGTTCCTACTGAGACATAAAGTCAAGAAACTTACATCCTAATCTTACCTCTACTGGAAATTCACTTAATCTCTCTGGATCAGTTATTTACTACTGATTCTCAGTTTCCCCATTTGTAATGAGGGTTGGGGATGTTAGTACCAGTCTCTCTTTGGGGTGTTGTGAGGTAAAGTGAGCTAAAAGGAATTAGAGCCCTTAGGAAAAAAATGCTAATATTAATTGAAGGAAGCTGGTGTCATTTTTAATGTTGTGGTTGAAAGGTGATAAATTTACACAGCAAATGTCCCTTAATAATTTATTCTGTAACAGCAACATAAAATGGCCTTAAAGAAGTCTAGACATAGCTGGTCTCCCTGGTGTTAGTAAAGCTGAAGAAATGTCAATTAAGATAAATACCCCAAGGCAAAAGACTCATTAGCTTTTGGATCTAGGAAGAATCTATCTTCCTCATAACTCAAAATAGCCATGCATAAATTTCTCCACTGCATTCCAGTGACTCAGAGACAAGAACACACTGCGTTCCTTTCATAAAAGGAGAGTCTGAAATGCATAGAGCTAAATGACTTGCCTAAGATCGCACAGTAAGTGAGCAGCCACTAGAAACCATTATTTCCTTATGAATTTTAGAATAACTTCTTATAATGCTGTGATTAATGGCATTGGTACTTTAATAGGAATAGCATTGAATCAGTAAA
Source organism: Hylobates moloch (assembly GCF_009828535.3). Lineage (NCBI taxonomy): Eukaryota > Metazoa > Chordata > Mammalia > Primates > Hylobatidae > Hylobates > Hylobates moloch. Next base: position 17,880,065 of record NW_026652286.1, read on the forward strand.
TTGCTTTGGGCAGTATGACCATTTTAATGACACTGATTCTTCCAATCTATGAGCATGTACCGTTTTTTCATTTGTTTGTGTTGTCTTTGATCTCTTTCAGCAATATTTTGTAGTTCTCCTCGTAGATGTCTTTCATTTTCTTGATTAGATGTATTCTAGGTATTTCATCTTTCTTGTGGCTATTGTAAATGAGATTGTGTTCTTGATTTGAACCTCAGCCTGGATGTTATTAGTATATAGAAATGCTATTGATTTTTTTATATTGATTTTGTATCCTAAAGCTTTAGTCAAGTAATTTATCAGTTCTAGGAGTCTTTTAGTGGAGGCTTTAGGATTTTCTGGGTATAGAATCATTGTCACTGAAGAGAAATAGTTTGACTTTTTTTTTTCCTATTTTGATGCCTTTCATTTCTTTACCTTCCCTGATTGCTCTGGCTAGCACTTCCACTACTATGTTGAATGAGTGGTGAGAGTGGACATCCTTGTATTGTTCCACTTCTCAAGGCAAATGGTTCCAGCTTTTGCCCACTGGTTATGATGTTGGCTGTGGGTTCGTCATAGGTGGCTCTAACGATTTTTAGGTATATTTCTTTGATGCCTACTCTGTTGATGTTTTTATCGTGAAGCTATTTTGGATTTTATCAAAAGCTTTTTCTGTGTCTATTGAGATGACTATATGATTTTGTTTCTAGTTCTGTTTATGTGGTGAATGACATTTATTGATTTGCACATGTTGAACCAACCTTGCATTGCAGGAATAAAGCCTACATGATCATGGGATGAAAAAAAGCCTGGATAGCTAAAGCAATTCTAACTAAAAAGAACAAAGCTGGAGGCATCACACTACCCAACTTCAAACTGTACTAAGGCTAGAGTAACAAAAATGGCATAGTACTGGTATAAAAACAGATATATAGAGCAATGGAATGAATACAAAACTCAGAAATAAAGCTACATACCTACAAACATCTGATGTTTGACAAGGCAAACAAAAAACAGGCAATAAGGAAAGGATTCTCTATTCAACAAATGGTGCTGGGATAACTAGCTAGCCATAATCAGAAGAATGAAACTGGACCCCTACATTTTATCATATATAAAAGTTAACTCAAGATGGATTAAAGATTTAAATGTATAACCTCTAGCTCTAAAAATCCTAGGAGAAAACCTAGGAAATACCCTTCTTAACATTGGCCTTGGCAAATAATTTTTGATTATGTTCCCAAAAGCAATTGCAATGAAATAAAAAATTGACATGTGGGAGTTAATTAAACTAAGGTGCTTCTGCACAGCAAAATAAACATTCATGAGAGTAAACAGACAACCTACAGGACGGGAGAAAATATTTTCAAACTATGCATCTGATAGAGGTCTAATATCCAGAATCTATAAGGAACTTAAAAAAAAATCAACAAACAGAAAACAAATAACCCCATTAAAAATGGTCAAAGGGCATGAACAGACATGTCATTAAAAAAGATATATGAGTGGCCAACAAACATATAAAAATGCTCATCATCACTAATCATCAGAGAAATACAAATCAAAATCATGATAATATACCATCTCACATCAGTCAGAATGGCTATTATTAAATAGTCAAAAAATAAAGATGCTGAAAAGGTTGTGGATTAAAGGGAATGCTTGTACACTGCTGGTGGGAATGTAAATTAGTTCAGCCACTGTGGAAAGAAGATTGGCAATTACTCATAAGAGCTAAAACAGAGCTGCCATTTGACCTAGTAATTCCATTATTGGGTGTATGTCCAAAGGAAATGAAATTGTTCTACCAAAAGACACATGTACTTGCATGAGCTTTAAGACACTATTGAAGATGGTAAAGACATGGAATCCTTCTAGGTATTCATCAATGGTTGATTGGATATAGAAAATACGATACATATATACCATAGAATACCATGCAGCTGTAAAGAATAAAATAAAATCATCTCCTTTGCAGCAACATGAATGCAGCTGGAGGCCATTTATCTTAAACAAATTAATGCAGAAACAGAAAACCAAATACTGCATATTCTCACTTATAAATGGGAGCTAAACATTGAACACCCATGGACATAAACATGGGAACAGTAGACACTGCAGATTACTAGAGGGGGAAGGGTGGGGAAGTCTGGGTTGAAAAACTACCTATTGGGTACTATGCTCACACCTGGGTGACAGGTTTCATACCTTTCATACCTCAAACCTCAGTATCATGTAATATACCCATGTCACAAGCCTGTAGATGTATCTAAAATAAATAAGAAATAAAATAAAAATATATTATGCTACAAAAAAACGATTACTTTCTGATTCTGAGTCAGGAAATCATGCTTTACAGAGCGGTTTGGGAATTCTTTGGAACTTTCTATGAAACCATGTCACCAACCATCATGATAGAATAATTCTGAGATCTTTTCCCATTTAATCAGTTAGTCATGGCCATTCCTGTGATGAGCTTGTTATTTGTCAGTTACAGTGCTATTTTAGTGATGTGCAAATACTTGCTTTAGAACATAGCTTAAGATTAAGTTGTAAAAGAGTCCAAGTTTGTTTTGCTGCTCAGGAACCCAATACCCCAGGTATTCTTGGCCTTTTTTGGGCCCACTATTTCTTTATATGAAGTTCTGCTTTAGTTAGTTCTCTCCCAGTCCTTTTATATTAAAGCTCATCTGTTCTGTGTTCTGTTCCCAGGGCCTATAAAAGATGAATTCTTCTTTATATGATAATGGAGGTCTTCGGTACCTAACTGAGCTATCATAAAATCCTTGTAGGTCCTAGATATTTTATCCCTAAGGATCATTTTATTTTTATATCCTCTGTGAATTCACTCTTCTAAAAAATCAGCTATCATGCCAACTGCATATATTAAGGAATAATTAATTTGTTTTTCCACTTTTAATTAACTAGGGACTTAAACAGCTGCCAGATAGAGCTCCTGATCAGCATGAGATATAAGATATGTGACTACCCTGAGATGATTACATCTTGTGAAAAGCAAGGAGATTTTCAACCTTGCCATATGTGTAAACAGAGAACTTCAATTAGGTTTTAAAATATCAAAAATTTACTCTTGGAAAAATCTACTTCCTCTGTTTAAAAAAATACTTCAATTGTAGGAAACTCAGACTAGAAATCATTCATTGAAACTAAGTCATAGTTCTTGGACTACATTTTAGGGTAAAAATTTTAGATGTTCCCAAGGGCTAACGGAATGACTTATTTATTTTATTTATGTATTATTTTGGACAGGATAACTTTAGAATTACTTTGGTAACTTTAGGGTCAGCTCCACCTTAGATAATTGTTCAAGAAACATTTTTACCTTAATATACAAATATTTCCTGGTCTTTGCTAACTATCAGGAATTAATAGGTCCTAGAGAAATGCATTTCCGCCTTTGCTTCATTGAGATGACAGCATAGTGAGAGAGAACTTTAAGCATTTATTTAAGGTTCTCCTTTGTTTTCTAACTTCTATCACTAAATACCTGTGGTACAAAAGACATGATCAAAGAAAATAATGAAAAAAGGAATATAACTAGTTTTCTTTTTAATAGAAAAGTTCAATCATTATTAAAGAACCACAATATCTTTTCTCCTAAAATTTGTCCATTGTGTGTTAGAAAAAGTTTAGTTTCAACCTTGGTTAGGATTTTCTTTAGCATTTCTACAAGAAATGTCTATGTGATTTTTTTTTTTTCTATCTGGTCAGTTAATTTGTGGAAAAGATAATATTTTCTAACTCAATCTTGATATATGGGAAATGAAACACTATCATATTTCCACACCAGCCTATCTTTCTAAATTCCCTGTTTTCTCCAGTCCATCCTCCCAAGCCCTCAGATTTTCTCCCTGTTCAGTAATATTTTCAAATTTATTATCCAGAAATATCATACCATATATGTATCATACTGTGACTCAAAAATATCTTTTCCAGTAAGTATAGACCAGGCTCTTCAACCAGACAGAGAAGACCTATTATAATTAAACCCAACCTCCTACCCTTTCTTAGCAAACTTTCAAGGATCATCTTAAATCAGAAAAACACCTTTTTCCTGTGAACCCTTATTATATTATGAACTTCTTTTATTTGTTGCCTAAATCATATTCAGGTACTCATTTTATCTGTCCTACCAGATGATGGACTCCTTTAAGTGAGGACCTTTCTACAACTCTGTATTCACAAAAGGCCAAGATTAGAACTTTATAAAAGGGGAATCCTAGGTTATATGCAGTGAATAAGTATGTGAATTAATTTGGTCCTCAGTTCTTAATATTGGGAAATTATTTTTCTCTGCGTTTAGTGTATTATGAGTGTATGGCTTGGGCCATAAGACATTTCAAAGAAATGATTTGATTCCACTGGAAATGATGGGGCTAATGAGGGCATTTAATTTTTTTTTGTTTTGTTTAATAAAAAACTCGCCAAAAACAGTGGGAAGGAGAGAGAAAAGTTGCCATGACAACCTCCAACGCTGTACCTCTGAAGATTCAGTTTGTACGTTTAAAAAATGTGCTTCATTTTTTCCTTCCAGAGAGATGAGGACTTAGTTAACTGCTAAAAAGTTTTATGGAGGAGGTTTTAATGATACCTGTCAATTTTGGGGAAAATAAAGAGGACAGAGAGCTTATCATAGCTAGTGAAATGCACTTAGATGTCTGTATCTTATGATATGCCAGAATAATGTGTATGATGACTAATGGGGATGAGTATGGGGCTCAGATCTGGCCCAGAAAATCAGGACCTAGGCTGACCCAATGCCGTTTTCTGTACACATTTCCCGCCAAATTACATTATAACCTGAAAAGAAAAAAAAATCTTAATAAAATCAAGTAGAATTGATCACCAAAGACAATTTCTTTTTGGTGGAGGAAAATTATAAATTCAGTGAGTTGATCAATGTTTATCAAGAGAGGCAGGGTGTATGAGGGATAAAACCTGATCTTAGCTAAGAATCTTAGCTGCTCTGGCATTTACTAGCCATATGGAATTGAAGATGTTACCTAATTTTCCACAAGCTTATGTTTGTTCATGTGTACAGTGAGGACAAGTATCTGTCTCAATGGGGTGTTGTGACATTTAAAAGATCAGCACAGGACATGGCAGACGACAAGAGCTTAGAAAATCTTAGATGATGGTGATGGTGATTGATGATGGTAATGGTGAGGATTTCCTTCTGTGCATAGCACTATGTTGTGGATCTAAGGTACATCAAAACATACCGACATAGAGACTGGCCCCAAGAAGAATGTGATCTAATCTGGGTTATATAAAAGTCACATGCTACAAGTTAAACAGCAATAAGCTTCAGACTCCATAAGACAACATCAAGGTCCTCGACTATGTCTTCTACTAGGCATTTCCTGCTCATCTCCTGCTACTATCCCCAACACAAGCTAAACTCAAGTCATAACCAGTTACTTTCCATCTTCTGAGCCCATCATGTACCTGGCTCTCCTTTCTGCTGCCTTCACACATGCCACTTCTCCTTGGCATGCCCCTCCTCCTCCTCTACCTACTGACCCATTGTAGTGTGACAGGTCCCTCCCCAGGTTACTTAAGGGTGTATATCTGCTGCTTGAATCCTGAAGGCGAGGCAGTAAGCCAAGGCCATGGTGTCCAACTGAGGAACGAGTGTTCCTGAGAACCCAAACATCCCAGGGAGTATCTGGGAACATAGTAAAAAATCAGTCTCATCTCACACAGTAGGCAAAAAGGCAGAAAACCAGTCTAAAAGAAGCTTAGAGATGAGAGGCAGGGTGAATCTCTAGAGCTATCCTTTATCTTACATCCAGGAGTGCCTTGTATGAAGTCCTAATAAACTCATCTATTCACCAAGCTGTACTTGTCCTAGTCATTCTTGGATCTCTTGGCTCCTTCCCAGTTTAGGGAAACATATTTCTAAATAATCCTGGGTTTTTCTTCTAACACCCATTTTTTTCAGGCTTCAGCTTCTTGAAAACTGCCCCTACATCTCTTTTGTGTCCTGGGGCACTTGTCTTTATCTCTGTTAGGAAGCATTTTTTTCCACTAACATTTCTGATGCATATGTCTGATAGGCACTGGAATACAAAACCCAGGGAATGGTGATATCTGCCATTAGGACTTTTTGGTTTTGTTTCCACTATTGTGCTTATCCTCAACATACTTGTTACAGTTCTTTATACATTTTTTTCTTACCTTAAAGCTAAGTACAGGAGCTAACATGTAATAGATAATAAATCTTGATAAAATAAAATGATAAGAGATACTATAATCTCTCAGAGGATTTAAGCCAGAGATACTCTTATGATAGGAAGAATGGAAAATTGTTACTTAAATAAGTTAGATAGTAGTAGATGGAAATTTAGCTAGGCAGAGACACTTATTTGGACAAGTATCTGTTCATTTTGAATGGATGCACACTGGAAAACTTTTCTACAACAGGCGGGCATAACAAATCTATGTTGTCTCAACTATTGTATGCAATGTTAAGCAGAGGGACACACAGGCTCATGGCTTCATGGAGAGACTTATCACACGTATTTTAAGGTGTCTTGACTATTTCAAAGCCAATTATCTTTCTAAGAAATTCATTGTTTTTATAATAAAGTGGAAGTTTTTCTTTTTTAAAATTTTTATTTTAAGTTCTGGGGTACATGTGCAGAATGCGCAGATTTGTTACACAGGTAAACTGTGTGTCATGGTGGTTTGCTGCACCTATCAACCCATCACCTAGGTATTGAGCCCCACATGGATTAGCTATTTTTCCTAAAGCTCTCCTTCCCCTCCACCGCATGCCCAGACAGGCCCCAATGTGTGTTGCTCCCCTCCCCATGTCCAAGTGTTCTCATTGTTCAGCTCCCACTTATAAGTGAGAACATGCAGTGTTTAGTTTTCTGTTCCTGCATTAGTTGGCTGAAGATAATGGCTTCCAGCTTCATCCATGTCTTTGCAAAACACGTGAACTCATTCCTTTTTATAGCTGCATATAGTATTCCATGGTGTATATGTACCACATGTTCTTTATCTAGTTTATCATTGATGGGCAATTGGGTTGATTCCATGCCTTTGGTATTGTGAATAGTGCTGCGATGAACATATGCATGCATGTATCTTTGTAATACAATGATTTATATTCCTTTGGGTGTATATCCAATAATGGGATTGCTGGGTCAAATGGTATTTCTCATTCTTTCAGAAATTGCCACATTGTCTTCCACAATGGTTGAACTAATTTACATTCTCACCAACAGCGTAAAAGTGTTTCTATTTCTCTGCAACCTTGCCAGCATCTATTATTTCTTGACTTTTTAATAATTGCTATTCTGACCAGCATGATATGGTATCTCATTGTGGTTTTGATTTGCATTTCTCTAACAATCAGTGATGTTGAGATTTTTTTTTTTCATATACTTGTTGGCCACATGAATGTCTTCTTTTGAGAAGTATCTGTTCATATTCTTTGCCCACTTTTAATGGGTTTTTGTTTTTTTCTAGTAAATTTAAGTTTTTTTGTAGATTCTGAATATTAGACCTTTGTCAGATGAATAGATTGCAAAATTTTTCTCCTAGTCTTTAGATTGCTTATTCACCTGATGATAGTTTGTTTTGCTGTGTAGAAGCTCTTTAGTTTAATTAGATTCCGTTAGTCAAATTTGCTTTTATTGTAGTTGCTTTTGTTGTTTTTGTCATTAAATCTTTGCCCATGCCTATGTCCTGAATGGTATTGCCTATGTTTTCTTCTAGTTTTTTTTTTTTTATAGTTTTTGGTTATACATTTAAGTCTTTAATGCAGCTTGAGTTAATTTTTGTAAAAGGTATAAGGAAGGGGCCCAGTTTCAGTTTTCTGCATATGGCTAGCCATTTCTCTGAGTACAATTTACTAAATAGGAAATCCTTTTCCCATTGCTTGTTTTTGTCAGGTTTGTTAAAGATCAGATGGCTGTAGGTGTGCAGTCCTATTTCTGAGTTCTCTATTCTGTTCCATTGGTCTATGTGTCTGTTTTTGTTTTGTTTTGTTTTTTGTAGCAGTACCATGTTGTTTTGGTTAGTGTGGCTTTGTAGTATAGTTTGAAGTTAGGTAGCATGATGCTTCCAGGTTTGTTCTTTTTGCTTAGGATTGTCTTGGCTATAAGAGCTCTTTTTCAGTTCCATATGAATTTTTAAATAGTGTATTCTAATTCTGAGAAGAATGACAATGGTAGTTTAATAGGAATAGCATTGAATCTATAAATTGCTTTGGACAGTATGACCATTTTCACGATATTGTTTCTTCCTATCCAAGAGCATGGGATGTTTTTCCATTTGTTTGTGTCCTCTCTGATTTCCTTGAGCAGTGGTTTGTAGTTTTCCTTGAAGAGGTTTTTCGCTTCCCTTGGTAGCTGTATTCTTAGGGATTTTCTTCTCTTTGTAGCTATTGTGAATGGGAGTTCATTCATGATTTGGTTCTCTGTTGGTTGTTGGTGTGTAGGAATGCTTGTGACTTTTGCACATTGATTTTGTATCCTGAGACTGCTGAAGTTTCTCATCAGTTAAGCTTTTAAGCTGAGATGGTGGAGTTTTCTAGATATAGGATCCTGTCATCTGCAAACAAAGACAACTTGATGTCATCTCTTCTTATTTTAATACGCTTTATTTCTTTCTCTTGCCTGATTGCCCTGACCAGGCCTTCCAATACTGTGTTGAATAAGAGTGAGAGAAGGTATCCTTGTCTTGTGCTGGTTTCAAGGGGAATGCTTATAGCTTTTCCCCATTCAGTATGATATTGGCTATATCTTTTTCATAAATGGATCTTATTATTTTGAGGTATGTTTCTTCAATACCTAGTTTATTGAGAGTTTTTTTTACATGAAGGGATGTTGAAATTTATCAAAGGCCTTTTCTGCATCTCTTGAGATAATATATTAGTCTGTTCTCATGCTGCTAATAAAGATATATCTGAGACTGGGTAATTTATAAAGGTAAGAGGTTTAATGGATTCACAATTCCACATGGCTGAGGAGGCCTCACAGTCATGGCAGAAGGCAAAGGAGAAGCAAAATCACATCTTACATATAGTGGCAGGCAAGAGGGCATGTGCAGAGAAATTCCCCTTTATAAAACCATCAGATCTCAAGAGACTTATTCACCATCAAAAGAACAGCATGAGAAAGACCCACCCCCATGATTCAATTACCTCTCTCCCATGACATGTAGGAAATATGGGAACTACAATTCAAGATGAGATTTGGGTGGGGACACAGCCAAACTATATCATTTCATCCTTGACTCTTCTGAAATTTCATATCCTCACATTTCAAAACCAATCATGCCTTCCCAACATTCCCCCCAAATCTTAACTCATTTCAGCATTAACTCGATAGTCCACAGTCCAAAGTCTCATCTGAGCCAAAGGCAAGTAGTCCCTTCCACCTATGAGCCTGTAAAATTAAAAGCAAGTTAGTTACTTCCTAGATACAATGGGGTACAGGCATTTGGTAGATACATCTGTTCCAAATGGCAGTAATTGGCCAAAAAAAGGGGCTACAGGTTCCATGTAAGACTGAAATCCAACAGGGCAATCATTAGACCTTAAAGTTCCAAAATGATCTTCTTTGACTTCATGTCTCACATCCAGGTCACCCTGACACAAGAGGTAGACTCCCATAGCCTTGGGCAGCTCCACTCCTGTGGCTTCGCAGGGTATAGCCCCACTTCTGGCTGCTTTCATGGGCTGACATTGAGTGTCTGTGGTTCTTCCAGGTGCATGGTGCCAGCTGTCAGTGGATCTACCATTTGGGGGTTGGATGATGGTGGTGCTCTTCTCACAGCTCCACTAGGCAGTGCCCCAGTGGAGACTGTGCCAGGGCTCTAACTCCACATTTTCCTTCTGCACTGCCCTAGCAGAGGTTCTCTATGAGGGCCCACCCCTGCAGCAAACTTCTGACTGGATATCCAGGCATTTCCATACATCCTGTAAACCTTAGGCAGAGGTTGCCAAACCTCAATTCTTAACTTCTGTGTTTCCCACAGGCTCAACACCACATGGAAGCTGCCAAGGTTTTGGGTTTGCTCCCTCTGAAGCCATGGCCCAAGCTGTACCTTGGCCACTTTAGCCATAGCTGGAGTGGCTGGGATGCAGGGCACAAATTCCCTAGGCTGAACACAGCAGGGGATCCCTGAACCCGACCCAGTAAACCACTTTTCCCTCCTAGGCCTCAGGGCCTATGATGGGAGGGGCTGCCTCAAAGGTCTCTGACATGCCCTGGAGACATTTTCCCCATTGTCTTCGTGATTAACATTTGGCTCATTACTTGTGTGAATTTCTACAGCAGGATTGAATTTCTTCACAGAAAATGGGTTTTTATTTTGTACTGCATTGTCAGTCTGCAAATTTTTCAAACTTTTATGCTCTGCTTCCTCTTGAACATTTTGCTGCTTAGAAATTTCTTCCTCCAGATACCTTATTATCTCTCTTAAGTTCAAAGTTCCACAGATCTCTAGGGCAGGGGCAAAATGCCACCAGTCTCTTTGCATAGCAAGAGTGGCCTTTATTCCTATTACAAGCTCCTTATCTCCATCTGAGACCACCTCAGCCTGGACTTTATTGTCCATATCATTATCAGCATTTTGGTCAAAGCTATTCAACCACCCTCTAGGAGGTTGCAGTCTTTCCCATATTATCCTCTCTTCTGAGCTCTCTAAGTCTCTAGGAAGTTTCAAACTTTCCCACATTTTCCTGTCTCTTTCTGAGCCCTCCAAATTATACCAGCCTCTGCCTGTTACCCAATTCCAAAGTTGTTTTCACATTGTCAGGTATCCTTACAGTAGCATCCGACTCTAAAAGTACCAATTTACTGTACTATTCTGTTCTCATACTGCTAATAAAGACATATCTGAGACCGAGTAATATATGAAGGAAAGAGGTTTAATGGACTCACAGTTCCACATGGCTGAGGAGGCCTCAAAATCATGGTGGAAGGCAAAGAAGAAGCAAAGGCATGTCTTAAGTGGTGGCAGGCAAGCAAGTGTGTGTGCAGGGGAACTCTACTTTATAAAACCACCAGATCCCATGAGACTGACTTACTATCATGAGAATATTATGGAAAAGCCCTGCCCCCATGATTGAATTACCTCCTACTGGGTACCTCCCATGACACATGAAAATTATGGGAGCTACAATTCAATATGAGATTTGGGTGAGAACACAGCCAAACCATATCAGATAATCATGGGGTTTTTGTCTTTAGCTCTGTTTATGTGATGAGTCACATTTATTGATTTGCATATGTTGAACCAGCCTTGCATCCTGGGAATTAAGCCAACTTGATTGTGGTGGATAAGCTTTTTGATTCACTGCTGTATTCAGTTTGCCAGTATTTTACTGAGAATTTTTGTGTTGATGTTCATCAGGGATATTGGCCTGAAGTTTCCTTTTTTTGTTTTATCTTTACCAGATTTTGGTATCAGGATGATGCTGGACTCATAAAGTGGGTTAGGGAGGAATCCCTCCTTTTCAATTGTTTGGAATAGTTTCAGAAGAAAGGGTATCAGCTCCTCATACTTCTGGTAGAATTCAGATATAAGTCCATCTGCTCCTGAGCTTTTAGTTGATAGGCTATTTATTACTGCCTCAATTTTGGAACTTGTTATTAGTCTATTCAGGGATTCAACTTCTTCCTGGTTCAGTCTTGGGAGGGTGTATATGTCCAGGAATTTATCCATCTCTTCTAGATTTTCTAGAAGAGGTGTGTATAGTTTTCTCTGATGGTTGTTCATATTTCTGTGGAGTCAGTGGTAATATCTCCTTTATCATTTTTTATTGTCTCTGATTCTTCTTTTCTTCTTAGTCCAGCTAGTGGTCTATCTATTTTATTTTATTTTTTCACAAGCCACCTCCTAGATTCATTGATTTTTATTTTGAAGGATTTTTTGTATCTCTGTCTCCTTCAGTTCTGCTGTGAGCTTGGTTATTTCTTGTCTTCTGATACTTTTTTTTTTTTTTTTTTTGTTTGTGTTGTTGTTGTTCTTGGTTCTCTAGTTCTTTCAGTTGTGATGTTAGAATGTTGATTTGAGATCTTTCTAGCTTTTTGAGGTGGGCATTTGGTGGTATAAACTTCCCTCTTCACACTGCTTTAGCTGTGTCTCAGAGATTCTGATATGTTGTCTCATTGTTCTCATTAGTTTCAAAAAACTTCCTGATTTCTGCCTTAATTTTACTATTTACCTAGGAGTCATTCAGGTCCAGGTTGTTCAATTTCCATATAGTTGTATGGTTTTGAGAGAGTTTCTTAATCTTGAGTTTTAATTTGATTGCACTGTGGTCTGATAGACTATTTATTATGATTTCAGTTCTTTTGCATTTGCCGAGGAGTGATTTACTTCCAATTATGGGGCCAATTTTAGAGTAAGTGCCATGTGGTGCTGAGAAGCATGTATATTCTGTTTGGTGGTGGAGAGTTCTGTAGTTATCTCAGGTCCCACTTGATACAGAACTGAATTGAAGTCTTGAATATCTTTGTTGATTTTCTGTCCTGATGATCCGTGAGGGGTTAAACAGTGAGGGGTTAAAATCTCCCACTGTTATTGCGTGGGAGTCTAAGTCTCTTTATAAGTGTCTAAGAACTTGTTTTACGAATCTGGGTGCTCCTGTATTGGGTGCATATATATTTAGGGTAGTTAGCTCTTCTTGTTGAAATGACCTCTTTACCATTAGGTAATGCCCTTCTTTGTCTTCTTTTATTTTTGTTGGCTTAAAGTCTGTTTTCTCAGACCCTAGGATTGCCACTCCTGCATTTTGCTGTTTTCCATTTGCTTGGTAAATTTTCCTCCCTCCCTGTATTTTGAGCCTATGTGTGTCTTTGCATGTGAGATAGGTCTCTTGAATACAGCACATTGATAGGTCTTGACTCTTTATCCAGTTTGTCATTCTGTGGCTTTTAATTGGGGCATTTATCCCATTTATATTTAAGGTTAAAATTGTTATGTGTGAATTTGATCCTATCATCATGATACTACCTGATTATTTTGCAAACTTGTTTATGTGGTTACTTCGTAGGTTCAATGATCTGTGTACTTCAGTGTGTTTTTGTAGTGGCTGGTACCAATTTTTACTTTCCATATTTCATGCTTCCTTCAGGAACTCTTGCAAGGAAGGCCTGGTGGTTATGTATTTCCTCAGCATTTGCTTGTCTGAAAAAGGTTTTATTTCTCCTTTGCTTATGAATCTTAGCTTGCCCAAATATGTAATTTTAGGTTGGGAATTCTTTAAGAATGTTGAATATTGTCCCCCAATGTCTTCCAGCTTATAGGGTTTCCACTGAGAATTCTGCTGTTAGTCTGATGGGCTTCCTTTTATAGGTGAACTGGCCTTTCTCTATGGCTGCCCTTAACATTTTTTCCTGTTTCAACCTTGGAGAATTTGATGATTATGTGTCTTGGGATTGATCTTCTCATGGATTATCTTATTGGGATTCTCTGGATTTCCTGAATTCAAATGTTGGCCTGTCTTGCTAGGTTGAGGAAGTTCTCCTGGATGATATCCTGAAGTGTGGTTTTCAACTTGGTTTTGTTCTTCATCTCTTTCAGATACCCCAACCAGTTTTAGGTTCAGTCTTTTTACATAATCCCAAATTCTTGGAGGCTTGTTAATTCCTTTTCATTCTTTTTCCTCTAATCTTGTCTGCCTGCCTTATTTCAGCAGGATAGTCTTCAAGCTCTGATATCCTTTTCTTCTGCTTGGTCTATTTGGCTATTCATACTTGCGTTTGTATTGTAAAGGTCTTGTGTTGGGTTTCTTACCTCCAGCAGGTCATTTAGGTTCCTGTTTAAACTGGTTATTCTGGTTAACGCCTCCTATAATTTTTAATCATGGTTCTTAGCTTCTTTTCAGTGGGTAAGAACATACTTCCTTAGCTCAGTGAAGTTCATTATTACCTGTCTTCTGAAGTCTACTTCTGTTAATTCATCCATCTCAGCCACAGCCTAGTTCTGTGCCCATGCTGGAGACATACTGTGATCATTTGGAAGGGAAGAGGCACTCTTTTTGAGTTTTCAGTGTTTTTATGTTGATTCTTTCTCATCTTCATGGGTTTATCTACCTTTGATCTTTGAGGCTGCTGACCTTTGGATGGGGATTTTGTGGGAGTCTTTTGTTGTTGTTGTTGTTGTTGCTTTCTGTTTTTCTTTTAGCAGTCAGGCCCCTTTTCCATAGTGCTGCTGCAGCTTGCTGGGGTTCCACTCCAGATCCTATTTGCCTGGGTCCCTCCCACACCAGATCCTATTTGCCTGGGTCCCTCCCACACCTGGAGTTATCACCCAATGGAGGCTGCAGAACAGCAAAGATGGCAGCCTGCTCCTTCCTCTGAACTCTCTGTCCCAGAGGGTCACTGACCCGATGCCAGCCAGAGTGGTCCTACATGAGGCAGCTGCAAACCCCTGTTGGGAGGTCTCACTCAGTCCAGAGGAGCAGGATCAGGGACCCACTTAAATAAGCAGCCTGGTGCCCTTTGGCAGAGTCATTGTGCTCTACTGGGTATAATCTTTCTCCTCTGGGCTGCCCTGACTCTCCAGAGCCAGCAGGCAGAAAAGACTAAGACCACTGATCCAGGATACTATACCTGCCCCTCCTCCTAGGGGCTCCTCTCAGGAGATCATAGTTCTGTCCATAAACCCCTGGCTGGGGATGCTAAAAATTCTGCAGGGAGGCCCCACCCAGTGAGGAGGAATGGGTCAGGATCCCACTTAAAGAAGGAGTCTGGCCATGAACTGTCACAGTGGCTGTGCTGTGGGAAATTGCTCCCTGTTCAGATTACCCTGTCTCACTGGCACTGGTGTGAGGAGAAAATGGTCTGCTGGAGCTGCAATGATCACAGCTGCCCCTTTCCTGCCAGAACTGTCTTTTTAGGCATTGTCCAGCCTGCTGCACTGGCCTGGTGGGGATTCCAAGCCATTGGGTTTTAGCTTGTGGGGTTCCATGGGAATAGGGCCTGCTGGGCAAGGCCACTTCATTCCTGGCTTCAGCCTCCTGCCCATGGAAGTGGATGAGTCTCCTGCCTCACTGGAGTTCCCGCAGTTGGAGTATGCAAAAGTCCTGTGTCTCAGTGCCTGCCTGAGTGGCTGCCCACCTGAGCAGCTGCCATGATCACAGCTCTCTGCTTGGGACCCAAGGCACTGGTGGCATGGCCCCATGAGGGGACCTCCTGATCCATGGGTTTCACAGGTCCATGGGAAAAGTGTAGTTTTCAGGGCCATGTAGCATAATCCCACATGGCCTCCCTTGGCTGAGAGAGGGAGCTCTCTTTGCTCCATGCAGCTCCCAGGTGGTCCTTCACTCCACCCTGCTTTCCCTCTCTCTCTTTATGTTGCACCAACTGCCTATCAGTCCCAATGAGAGAACCTGGGCACCTCAATTGAAGATGCAGAACCACTTGCCATTTTCATTCTTCTTGATGGGAGCTGCAGACTGGAGCTATTTCTATTTGGCCATTTGGCTTGTTTCCCACAAAGATATTCTTTGGAAGTGTTCTTTTATTTGTACAGACCATGGAGTGGGAATGTGAATAAAATTAAAAATCATTATTTTTTAAGTACAATTAATAATTATATTTCTATTTTTTTTAAATACACAGTGATTATAAGCCCTTTAACAGAGAGAAGTGTCCCAAAAGAGGAAAGGATAGGTGCCAATATTTGAAACACCAGATATCTCTCTGGGGAGCAAGTCTCCCCCTAAGCAGTGGGTCTTTGATTTTCTTGCCACTTGTGTGATGTTTATTTCTTTTTTGTCCATTTGTGCAAAATAGTTTTCAAGCCTAGAAGCTGTACAAGGCACCATGCCAGGCTCTAGGGATGCAGATAAATTTAGTGTAGATGATCAGAATTTCCAAAAGAAGATAATAGCAGATGTAGGCCTAGTCCTCAGTGTACACCCTGCCACAAAAATCTATTCCCAGCCTATCTTTTCCAATCCTCGAAGCAATTTTATACCAAAGATGTGACCTATTTTGAACTTGAGTGGTTGGATGCATCTATTGTTGTCCCACAAAATTCTGTGTGAAAAAAGCATTCTGTTGATTACAGTTGAGAGAAACTCTTCCCAGACACCAGACAGGAGAAAATATGACATCATCTCTCTCTTCCCCTGTTTCTCTGATCTCCATTACTAGGCAGAATGAATAGAAACCATTTTATTTTCTCTCTACTCTTCCAAATCTGGTGCTGGGGATCATCGTTTGTTATCAACAGAACTCATTCATTCTATCCTTAGGGAATATTAACTAGTGCCATCTGAGAAGGGCCTGATTCATGAAACTCCAGGAGTTTGCAAGAGGTAGAAGTACCATATTTTTCTTTTCCAGGCTAGCACTAAGATCCCAGCTCTGGGCACCTGGTGCTCATAGAAGTATGGAGTAGCCCACCTCACTTTCTCCAAAGTAGGTGTGTGGAAGGAAACATTTTTATTATAATAGCCAACTCACTTCCACATAGACAGATGCTAAATAAAATGTTCTTCATACAAGATTACTGGGTTGTGAAGACTTTAGTAATGAGTAAGCCTGTCAAAATAGCATTACCAGGGGCAAGAGGATGAGATTCATGACTTTGATGATAGAACTTTCTGCTGTAAAAGTATTTGAACTCTAAATACAACTATTTCCTTATTTTTCTTTTTGTATACTACTTTTACTAAAGGTCATCATGCTTAGTTCCAAGAAGAACTGATGAATTTACTCATTAAGGAACTAAAGTTCACGGACATCAAAGGAGTTGTCCCCTGTTACCTAGTTACAAGGTGGTAGAGCATTAACTCTGCCCCCCATCTTTACATATTAGGATGGGTACTTTTTTCATGGGTACGAACTGTACATATTACTGAATTTCAAATATAATACTGCTGATGGGCTGATATTGATTAGGAGACTTTCCAGCATGACTTGTTTGAATTGGGGAGTGCGTCTAATCCAACTGGTTAGGAACTAAGGATGATCTGAGGAACATGTGATAGAGACAAATTGGTATGATCATTCCAGAGAACAAACTCAGGACTTTTCCCTCGGTAACACTGTTTCTAAAATGAGGTATGATGGATTTTGCATGTGATCATGAAATAATCAGCCTTTACTCTTTGTTTTCTAAACCATTTACCTTATTAATGGCTGCATGTTTAAACATTTGATATTTACATTGCATTGTTAATACTATCTGCCCACAGTCTGTTGTTTTTTTTTTTTCCCCTGATTCCATGAGCTTTAATCACTACTTAAAAAGAAAACATGTGTAACATTGGCTCCTGGCTAATGCTCTTGCCATGGATTTTAGGCTGTCTCCAAACCCATCTGCCAAACAGGACAAAACACAGCCAATGTGACTGTCATTTTTCCCACCAATGCTATTTGTTATCTGCTGAGGCATGTTTTATGATTAACCAGCCACTGGACTGGATTGACATGTTGTAGTCTAATTGAACTGACATTGGAAATCTTTTTAAATCTCTTATATCCAAGATATTGTGCTTAGTTTTTAGAGGCAACAGAGGAAAAGAGGGATGGAGAGAATAAGGTCTAGTAGGAAATGATATATAAATAACTAATGAAAATACAGGGCCAGGTAAAATACGTTATACTATAGGTAAATATTGCTATGGGAGAAAAAGTGAAAAACTAATTTATTTTGACAGACCTGAGAAATGTTTCATAGAGGTGTAACATTTGAGCTCAGCTCTCAGGGATGAGTTAGATTTTCTTCTGTATACCAATGAGTGAGGAGAAGAATTCCAGGCTGAGGGAATATTGAGATCAGATAGGGTTGCAGGAGTATGAAAGTATAGGAAATCACTAGTAGTGAAAGAATTTGAAATATCACTAGAGAATTGGAACAAATGTGAGGTGTGTTAGGGCAAAAAATCAGGCAGAAGTAGTAGTAGTCTTGAGATGTGTAGGTTTGCCGGATTTAACAAATAAAAAGAGAATGATCAGTTAAATTTGAACTTCAGCTAAACAACAAGTGTTTTCTTAGTGTCAGTGTGTCACAAATGTTGGATGAAGGCATATATATATATATATATATATATATATACATATACACTACAAATTACTGATTTTCTAAAAGTCAGATTTCTCAAAATGTCCAACAGCAAGAATGAAAGAGCCTGATAACTCGGGGAGAAAGTATAGCTGTTTGATATAAAATTCTAGAGGAAAATTCAAAGCCTGACAATCTTTGTATTGCATTTGTGTGCCACAAGAGAACATTTGCTGCAAAAGAGGCACTAAATAATTAAGCGGACAAAATGACTTGGCCAGCTCACATCAGCAGCAGCATCTGTCCTGGTCACTTCAGTACCCCAGAGCTTGTGCAGTGGATTATGAATGAGGTTACTATGTTGGCAGAGTCAGAAGCAATGTATAAACCCACCAACAGGTGCTCCATCTTATAAGGATTAGGTAGACTAAGTAAATCCAAGAACCTGCAGGTGGAAGTGAATGTGGCTCTGTACATGGTCACTACCAGTAACTTATCTAGGCAATTTCCATTTCTTGTCCCCACTACTTTAGGCTCTGTGGGTCTAGAGCAGGGGTCAGCAAACCATGGCTGATGGCCAAATCTTTCCCATAGCCCATTTTTTTTTCCCCATGACTCCGTGAGCTAAGAATGTTTTTTTTTCCCGTTTTTGAAAAGTTGTTAAAAAAAATACATGATAGGGACTAAGTGGCTTTGAAAATCTAAAATGTTTATTTGCTGGCCCTTTATAGAAGAAGTTTGCTGATCCCTGGTCTAGGTGTTGGGGGGTCCCAGGGAGGAATGATCCTTCTTCTAGGGGATACAGTAAGAATTCCATTGCACTTAAAGCTACAACTGCCATCTGGTTATTTTGGATACCTTGTGCTTGCAGGTCAGCAGGCAAAGAATGGGGTTATGGGCAAAAGTGATTGACCCTATTATGAGGTGATAGAGTTGCTGCTATACATTTTTGGGAATTGGTTGTTGTATTGAGGGATCTTTTATTAGTCTTATACAAAGTTTTAACTCAAATGTGCATGTACAGCAACCATGTTCTGATAAGAGCATGGTAACTAGAACCCAGATACCTTACAGATGAGGGTCACCCTGCCAGGCAAGCCACCTGTAGAAGTGGTGTAGAAGTCCAGTAGAAGTGCTAGATGAGCCAGAGGGGGAGTCTAGAATGGGTGATGGGGGTGGGACATGATTATCCCAGCCATGGGATCAATTGTAGCAGGTAAAATTCTCCTCTTGTAAACTTTTTCTAAAATTACAAGTAACCAGGATCCTGGAGAAATACTGTCTGGATAGGGTGAAGTTCATGTAAGAAGCAAGTGAGTGGTACAAGGAATGGAATTTGGTAGTAGCTCTTGTTGCTGCCCCTCAGATTTCATTTGCCAGGCCAACGTACCTACCCAATGGTTGCTGTTAGTGGCTCATGATTGCCCACTTCTTCTGAGATTGTCCTTGCCTGGACAGAAGCTATCTCATCTGCCTCACATGGAAGGTTAGCTCCCTTTGTCCCAGGAGCAGCCTATTGGCAATGACTAATAATACAAGGGAAAAAAAGACCATTCCTCTTGCTTAAAAGTGACACCAGCTCTGCAGCTTTCTTCATCCCCTAGATTGCCTGTGGCTTTAGGATTGAAGCCTTCCACTGAGCTCACATTCATGCTTTGTTTTCCCTTGATAGTAGTATTCCGTGCTACTTCCTTCTTATCTTTCTTTTTAGAGGACTCCCTCAATAAATCAATTTTACATAAATTATTGTTTTAGGTTTTGCCTCTAGGATACTTGACCTAAGGCAAAGACCTATACGACCTGGCCACTGCATATGTTGCTAAACTCATTTCCTACTACTTTTCCTCTTAAAATTTTGATTCCAGACGCACTGGTCTCCTTGCTGTTTCTTCACATGCTAAGCACCTGCCATTCTCAGGGCCGTTATTTTCCCCTCAACCTGAACCCTATACTCTTGATAGCCATTGATAGCCTCACTTCATGCACATTTTTAATCAAATGCCACCTGTTGAGAAAAGTCTTTTCTGGATACTGTTCTATCTAACGTAGGACGTTCTGTCTTTCCATCTACTTGTCCTTCTCTATTATTTTTCCATATATCATATTATTACATGACATTCTACTATATATTTCTTTCTTTGTGTATTTTCTACCTCCCTGACTAGAATATAAACACCAAAATGATAGGGAATTTTCTATTCCATTTGCTGTAATATCCTTGCTGCTTATAAGAATGTCAGAAAAATAGTAGGCGTTCTGTAAAGGATGTTACTGTATGACAGTCACTCCACTCAATAAGTTCTGAATCTTGAATTCAACCCCAAATTTATCTGGCTCCAAAGATCTTGCTTTTGGTTTTGAACCGTGTCACTGCATGTTTGTTCTTCTCAGCTGCTCTGTTTACGAAATCATTTATGCCAATTCACTTGATATCAGAATTCCAGTGAGGCTAAAATCCTTGAAATTCCCATATATTAGTGTATATGTATATATATGTGTATATATATATATATATATATAGAGAGAGAGAGAGCCATCTGCTATAACAAATTGAGTCCAAAATTTCAATGGTTTAACATAATAAAAGTTTATTTTTTGCTCACATAAAGCCCAGTGAGTAGAGTGTGAGGAAAATAGGTTGGTGTTTTGTTCTATGTAGTCATTCGGAGGTCCCAGGTTGATGGTGACATGCCATCCTTAATACAAAACTTGTAATGTTACCCTGAGGGTCCATGAGCAGCAAAAATAGAAGATCGTAAGGTATAAAAAACACACACACACACTATATATATATATATGTATATATACTTTTTTTTATCACCTAGGTCTAGAGGTAGTGTACTTCACTTCCACTAGCATTAAATTAGCTAGTAGTCATATTGCCCCAAATGAATGCAAAGCAAGTTAGGAAATACAGCACTTTGTCTTCTAGCCCTTTCATGGCAATGACTATATACACTGGAAGGGAGCACAAGTTTCTGATAGACAGCTAAACATATCTACTACAAGCTGTCTCCACTGCCAGTGGTTATTCACGTGCATCTTTCCTTCCATAACACAGCACACCATCCCTTCCCATGGGAGAAAAATCCAATGCTGCATTCAGTTACTGCATTTACATCACCCTGGAAACAGAATCTCCCATTATTTGACTAGCCTTGATCCAGGAAATTGAAGTGGTGCAGGAGAACTTTAAACTCAGAGTTTTACTGAGAAGCAAAAAAATATTCTTGTCCACAATCTTCAGTCTACTTGGGATGAATTTCTCTTTTGTAGTCATTATCTCCTTAGGCTTGAGACTTTCACATTGTCCAGCAATTTTTTTTTTTTATCACAGAAACAGATGGTACTAAAGTTCTAACCAGTGTTTTACTAAGCAAGGTATTTAGCGATTACTTTCTCTCTCCCAATAAATACTATGTAATTGTGATTATAACGTTTGTTAGTCTTTGCTTAAAGTTTGTTTAGAAAAATTTCTTGCTTTCCCATTTGCTATGTCACTACACACTAATTAGGGAGAAATATGTCTCTTGTAGTTCAAATAGATAAAGGAAAGTCATTATTTTGTTGGAACACATCACCGGCAATTACTAGAGGAAGTGGCTACAGATTGTATGTTAGAGCCCTCAGAAACTCTCCCCCATTGCCAAGTGAGTTAACACCAGATCTAGCACTGAAGAAACCATTGAATAATTCAATTCTCTTTTCCATGCTGAGAGCAGTGCAGGTAAGCATTCTCACTTAACCTTGTACTTGATAATGAACAAAATGAGTGTGAAATCCTGTGGTTGATACCTTTGTTGTATCTTGAAAATAAATTTTGTATCATTTTCATCAAAATATTAGAAGTATGTTCTGACCTTTGGAAGGAACTGGAGAAACTTTATATATGTGCACTGATTTGGCCATTGTAGTAGATTATACATCAGTGATAAGTAACAGCACCTATCAATATTTATACCCTTGTGTAGTTCCCTTCTTAATGGACTCTGGGCTTGGTTCTATGACTGGCTTTGGTCAATAGGACACCAACAAACATGAAACAAACAGCAACCAGTTAAGTTTTTGGACATGAAGACTTACCCTTTGGAATGTTGTGACCACCATGTTTGAAGCCTAGGCTTTTCTGCTGAAGAGAACGTGTAATGGTTTACCAAGGTTCTCTGGCTAACAGTCCCAGCCCCAACTCAGATCCAGTTAGGCTGCCAGATTATAGCTTCATGAAGGACTTTAGGAGAAACTAGCCAAAAAAACAAACAAACAACCTGACAGCTGAACATAGCCCAAATTGCAGAATCTCAAGCAAATCACTTTAGGTTATACTTTAAACCTCTGAGTTTTGGGACTTTGTTACATAGCAATAGATGACTGATAAAACTATGGCATGTTTATTTGGACAACATATATTCCAAATATAAAAATTCTCAGCATCTTTATTGCAACAATCTGAACCTTACCCTCTGCCATTTGAATTACTTCAGAAACTAAATGATTTGTTGCAGAGACTTCTGACTTCCAGCTAGGTCCTTTCACCACTCTCTTACCTTAGTTTTCTGAGGGATCCCATCTTTCCTATCTCTATTTTCATTCTACTTTTATTATCTGCCCTTAATCCTGTGGTATTTCTCAGGTTTCTTTCAGCTCTATTGACCATTCAGAGTTAGAAAATGTGGTCGAGTCAGGGTAGTAACTGAATAAACTATTCCAGTTAAGTCTTAAAATGGGGAGGCTGAGACATATTTATATTCTTGTTATCCTCAACCAGGTTGAATATTTAGCCTGTAACACATCTGGCAATTTTCCTACATTTTATATCTCTGTGTTATTTCTTCTTGAAGCCCTTCCAGTTAAACTTTAATCTTATGGACATGGTGTTTTGTGTGTTGAAATGGAAATAAAAGGAGCTCTCCAGCCACGAGGCACAATTTCAAGCTATGGTTCTTTAGTATTCTAATTTTATAACTACAAGGCATTTTACTAACATACCTGAGCCTTAGATTTTCAACTTATATAATAATATTTTTCCTTATAAATTTGTTGATAGGATGTAACAATGAAAATATAAAATTCCTTGAGCAATTCCAGTAAGACAAGGTAGGGACTCAATGAATGATAATCATCATCAGGATTACATATAGAAATTTAAAAGAAGTTGACAGTTGATTCTCCCCCAAGCCTGTTCTTCCAGCTGGGTCTGAATCTCATCGATGTATTCTGATATATTTTGAAAATTTAATGTGATTTATTTTACTAGTATTTTATGGAAATTGAATTGGAGGACTAATGATAATAGCCAGTAATTATTAAGCACTTAGTACATGACAGGCACCATTCTAAACATTTTACACGTATTTGTCAAATATTCACAAGAACACTATTAAAGAACATGATATTTTTATTTCATTTTACAGTAGAGGAAACTAGACATAAAATTATTCCTAGAAACAGGCTTGCCAAAGGCAGTCTTAGCTGACAGGAAAACAGAGCCAGAATTTACCCAAGGGAATCTAGTTTGAAACCTGTAGATGTAAACACTTCAGCTGTGCACTCTTGCCTCTCCAAAATTCATTTAGATGAGTTATTAGTGAATTATTTTTGCCACAAACACCAAATTTCTTACTGAAGTCGGTTTATTTATTTTTTGTCCTGAACACAGACTTCCATTATCAGTTAGGTTGTTTTTATTCTGATTTCAGTTCAATGGAAAATCACCTGCTCCTAAATATCCATAATAAATCTTACCCTTTTTAAAGTGGAATCCATCCCTGCCTTCTCCTCTCTCCCAATTCCAGAAGGAAGTACCTTCAGTGAGAGAAAGACTCTTTCTACTTGACATGGACATGGATTTAAATTGTAGAATTTAGGGGGCAGACCAAGATGGCAGAATAGACGGCTCCACTGATCATCCTCTCCTCCGCCACCAGGCAAGGACCCCAAGTTAACAACTATCTATATAGGAAAAAGAAAAAACTTTCATAAGAATTAAAAATCAGGTGGACACTCATAGTACCTGGTTCTAACTTTATATCACCGAAAGAGGCACTAAAGAGAAACAGTCCTGAATCACCAGCCACCCTCCAACCGCCCCCACCCCCACCTGGGAGAACTCAGCAATTGTGAGGCATTGAACTCTGCTGCTCTGTTAGAGCAGAAAGGAAAAGTAGACCAAATTCAGTTGATTCCTACCCACAGAGGGAACATTTAAACCAGTCCTAGCCAGAGGAAAATCACTGATGCCAGCGGGAAATCATCAATGCCAGCAGTCTGAACTTCAATGCCTGAGTACCTGCAACCTCGCCACCAAGGGCCAAAGGGCTCTTGGTTTCTAGGCAAACTTGAAAGGCAGTCTAGGCCATAAGGACTGCAACTCTTAGGCAAGATCCTGGGCAGAACTAGGTCCGAGTACAGCGGACTGGGGAGGCATATGGCATACTGAGACACTGGCTGGGGCAGCCAAGCAAGTACTAGCATCATCCTTCCCCTAAACCCAGGATGCACAGCTTGTTGTTCCAAAAGAGAACACTTCTTCCACTTGAGGAGAGGAGAAGGAAGAATGAGGAGGACCGTTTGTCTTGCATCTTGAATACCAGCTCAGCCACAGCAGGATGTGGCACCAGTCAAAGTCATTAGGCCCCCATTCCAGGTCCTAGCTCCCAAACCACATTTTTAGACACACCATGGACCAGAAGGGAAGCTGCTTTCTTCTCCTAGAGGTCCTGCCAGCATTCATCATCTGCTAACTGAAGAGCTGTTGAGCCCTGAATTACCAGCAGCAACACCCAGGTACTACATTGAGGGCTTTGGTGAGCCCCTAAGACTTGTTGGCTTCAGGTTAGATTCAGCCACATTACCAGCTGTGGTGGCTATGGGGCAAAACTCCTCCTGCTTGAGAAAAGCAGAGGGAAAAGTAAAGGGGACTTTGTCTTGCACCTTAGGTGCCAATACTGCCACAGCAGGATAGAGCACCGTGCAAGTTCTTTTGGTCCCCAATTCCAGGACTCGACTCTTGGACATCATTTATAGACCTGTCCTGAGCCAGAGGGGAGCCCACAGTCCTGAAGGGTGAGTCCCAGGCCAGGCAAGCATTCACCACAAACTGACTTAAGAGACCATGGGCCTTAAGTGAACATTGGTGGTAGTCTGGCAGTACTCCTTGTGGCCAGGTATGGCGGTGGCTATGGGGTGAGTTTCCTCTGCCATTGGAAAGGGGAAGAAAGGGTGAGAAAGACTGTCTTGTGGTTTGACTGTCAGCTCAGCTGCAACACAATACCAGGTAAACTTCTAAGGTGTTTTACTCTAGTTTCTGATTCCTGGATGGCATCTCTAGACCCACCCAAGGCCTGGGGAACATCGCTGCCCTGAAGGAGAGAACACGGACCTGGGTGGCTTTGCCATCTGCTAATTTGAGAGCCCCAGGGCCTTGAACAAACATAGGCAGTAGCCAGAGAATGGTTACATCAGTCTCTGGGTGAGACCCAGCATTGTTCTGGCTTTAGGTCTGAACTAGTGCAATCAGAGTCATAGTGGACACAGGGGTGATTGTGTCACTCCACACACAGCTTTAGTGGCTCAGAACAGAGGAGAGAGACTGTATGTTTGGGAGAAAGTAAGGGAAGATAACAAGAGTCTCTGCCTGGTAATCTAGAGAATTTTCTAGTGTCTTGTCCAAGACCATCAAGACAGTATCTCTATGAGTCTGCAAGAATAACGATGTTACTGAGCTTGGGGTGCAGAAACAGTTTATATCACAATACCTAAGTTTTTTCAAGTATCTTGAACACCTTCCCAAGAAGGGCAGCTACAAATAAGTCCAGACACTGAAGACTATAATAAATACCTAACTCTTCCATGCCCAGACACCAAAGAATATCTACTAGCATCAACACCATATAGGAAATCATGGACTCAACAAATAAGTAAGGCACCAGGGACCAATCAAATATGGAGCTTGAATATGTCTGACAGCAGACTTTTCAGTGGAAACCTTACAGGCCGGGAGAGAGTGACATAACATATTTAAAATACTGAAGGAAAAAACGTTTACCCCAGAATAGTATTTTAGGTAAAAATATCCTTCAAACATGAAGGAGAAACAAAGATTTTCCTAGACAAACAAAAGCTGAGGGATTTAATCAACACCAGGTTTGTCCTACAAGAAATGCTAAAGGAAGTACTTCAATCAGAAAGAAAGAGACATTAATTATCACCTGAAGGTACAAAACTTACTGGTGTGATACTGAGTACACCAAAAAATACAGAATATTATAACACTGTAACTGTGGTGAGTAAACTACTCTTATCCAAAGCAGAAAGACTAAATGATGAACCAATCAAAAATAATAACTATAAAAACTTTTCGAGACAGTATAGTAAGATATAAGTAAAAAGATGAAAAAACTAAAAACCAGGAGGACAAAGTTCAGGTGAGTTCTTATTAGTTTTCTTTTTGATTGATTGCTTATGTGAATAGTATTAAGTTGTTATCAGGTTAAAATAACGGATTATAAGATAGTATTTGCAAACCTCATAATAATCTCAAACCAAAACCATACTATGGATACACAAAAATAAAAAGCAAGAAACTAAGTCATGTCACCTGAGAAAATCATCTTCACTAGAGGAAGACAGGAATGAAAGAATATAGAAAGAGAAGACTACAAACAACCAGAAAACAAATAACAAAATGGCAGGAGTAAGTCCTTATTTATCAGTAATAACATTGAATGTAAATGGACTCCAATCAAAAGACCTAGACTGTGAAAATGGATGAAAAAATAAGACCCATTGATCTGTTGCTTACAAGAAACACACTTTACCTATAAAGACACACCTAGACTAAAAAAAGGACAAAGATATTTCATGCTAATGGAAACTAAAAAAGACCAGGGGTCACTATACTTATATCAGACAAAATAGATTTCAAGATGAAAACTATAAGAGGCAAAGGAGGTCACTATATAATGATAAAGGGGTCAATTCAGCAAGAGGGTATAACCATTTAAATATATATGCACTCAACACTGGAGCACACAGATATATAAAGGAAATATTATTAGAGCTAAAGGGAGAGATAAGCCCCAATACAGTAATAGCTTGAAACTTCACCCCACTTTCAGCATTGGACAGATCTTCCAGACAGAGAATCAACAAAGAAACACTAGACTTAACATGCACTATAGACCAAATGGATATTATAGATAACAGAACACTTCATCGAAGAGCTGCAGAATACATACTTTTTTTCCTGAGCAAATGGTTCATTCTCAAGGATAGATCATAGGTTACAAAACAAATCTTAAAACATTAAAAGAAATTTAAATAATATCAAGCATCCTCTCTGACCACATTGGAATACAACTAGAAATGAATAACACGAGGAATTTTGGAAACTATACAAGAACATGGAAATTAAACAATATGCTCCTGAATGACCCATGGGTCAATGAAGAAATCAAAAAATTTGTTGAAACAAATGATAATGGAAACACAACATACAAAAATCTATGGGATACAGCAAAAGCAGTACTAAGAGAGAAGCTTATAAATGCCTACACCAAAAAACAGGAAAAACATAAAATAATCTAATGATACGTCTTAACTAGAAAGGCAAGAGCAAATCAAACCCAAAATTAGTAAAAGAAATAATAAAGATCAGAGCAGAAATAAATGAAACTGAAATGAAAAAAGATCCAATGAAACAAGAAGGTGGATTTTTTTTTTGAAAGGTTAAACAAAATTGACAAACCATTAGCTAGACTACTTACAAAAAGAGATTCAAATAAAATCAAAAATGAAAAAGGAGACATTGCAAATAATATTGCAGAAATTCAACACATCATTAGAGGCAACTATGAGGAACTATATGCCAACAAATTGGAAAATCTGAGAGAAACTGACAAATTCCTAGCAACATACAACCTATCAAGATTGAACCAGGAAGAAATCCAAAACCTGAACAGACCAATAACAAGCAATGAGGCTGAAGCCATAATAAAGTCTGTTGGAAAAGAAAAGCCCAGGACCCGATGACTTCCCTGCTGAATTCTACCAAACATTTAAAGAAGAAATAATACAAATCGTACTCAAACTATTATGAAAATAGAGGAGGAAGGAATACTTCCAAAATCATTCTATGAGACCAGTGTTACCCTGACACCAAAACCAGAAAAAAGACATTAAAAAAAGAAAACTATAGGCCAATATCTCTGACTATTGATGCAAAAATCCTCAACAAAATACTAGCAAACCAAATTCAACAATATATTAGATCACTTGTCATGACCAAGTTGGATTTCTCCCTTGGATGCAAAGATGGTTCAACATAGGCAAATCAATCAATGTGATATATCATGTCAACAGAATGAAGAATAAAAGCCATATGATTATTTCAATTGATGCGGAAAAGCATTTGAAAAATTCTATATCCCTTCATGGTAAAAATCCTTAAAAACTGGTGATAGAAGAAACATACCTCAACATAATAAAAACTATATATAACAGACCCCAGCTAGTATACTGAATGGGGAAAAAAATGAAAGCTTTTCCTCTAAGATCTGGAACACAACAAGGATGATCACTGTTACCACTGTTATTCAATATACAACTGAAAGTCCTAGCTAGAACAATCAGACAAAAGAAAGATATAAAGGACGTCCAATTTAGAAGTGAAGAAGTCCAGTTATCCTGTTGGCAGAAGATATGATCTTATATTTGGAAAAACCTAAAGACTCCACAAGGAAACTATTAGAATTGATAAATTCAGCAAAGTCATAGCATACAAAATTAATATGCAAAAATCAGCAGAGTTTCTGTATGCCAATAGTGAGCAATCTAAAAAATAAAATAATTCCACTTGTAATAGCCTCAAATGAAATTAAATACCTAGGAATTAACCAAAGTAGTGAAAGATCTCTACTTAAAAAAAATCTATAAAACACTGAAGAAAGAAATTGGCAGACACCAAAAAAATGAAAAGATATTTCATGTCCACAGATTGAAAGAATCAATATTATTAAAATATCCATACTACCCAAAGCAATCTACAGATTCAATGCAATTCCTATCAAAATATCAATGACATTCACCACAAAAATAGAAAAAACAATCCTAAAATTTACATGGAACCACAAAAGACTCAGAATAGCCAGAGCTATACTAAGCTAAAAGAACCGGAGGAATCACATTACCTGACTTAAAATTATACTAAAAATTATAGTAACCAAAACAGCATGATACTGGCATTAAAACAGACACATAGACCAAAGGAACAGAATAGAGAACCCAGAAACAAATTTGCACACCTACAGTGAATTCATTTTTGATAACAGTGACAAAAACATACACTAGGGAAAAGAAAGTCTCTTCAATAAATGGTGCTGAAGAATGAAACTAGACCCCTATCTCTCACTATACACAAAAATCAAATCAAAATGAATTAAAGACTTACACCTAATATTTCAAACCTAAGACCTGAAACTACTTCAAGAAAATGCAGGGGACAATCTCCAGGACATTGACATTTGGTGTTGATCTGAATACACCAAAAATTTGAGTGATAACACACAAGCATAGGCAACCAAAGCAAAAATGGAGAAATGGGATCACATCAAGTTACAAAGCTTCTACACAGCACAGGATACAATCAACAAAGTGAAGAGACAACCCACAGATTGGGAAAAAAATTTTTGTAAATTACCCATCTGACTAAAGATTAATAACCAGAATATATAAGAAGTTCAAACAACCCTATAGGAGAACATCTGATAATCCAATCAAAAGATGGGCAAATGATTTGAATAGATATTTCTCAAAAGAAGACATACAAATGGCAAACAGGCACATGAAAAGGTGCTCAGCATCACTGATCATCAGAGAAATGCAAGTCAAAACTACAATGAGCTATCATCTCATCCCAGTTAAAATGGCTTATTTCCAAAGGCAGGTAATGACAACTGTTGGCGAGGATGTAGAGAAAAAGGAATTCTTGTACATTGCTGGTGGGAATGTAAATTAGTACAACCACTATTGAGAACAGTTTGGAGATTCCTCAAAAAAAAAAAAAAAATTGAGCTACCATATGATTCAGCAACCTTACATGTGAGTATATACCCCAGAAAAGGAAATCAGTATATTGAAGAGGTATCTGCACTCCTATGTTTGTTATAGCACTGATCACAATAGCCAAGATTCGAAATAGCCAACTAAGTGTCCATCAACAAATGAATGAATAAAGAAAATTTGGTACATATACATAATGGAGTACTATTCAGCCATAAAAAAAGAGATTCAGTCATTTGCAATAACATGGATGGAACTAAATATCATTGTATTGGGTGAAATAAGCCAGGCACAGAAACACAAACATTGTGTAGTCTCACTTAATTTGTGGGATCTAAACATTGAAACAGGTGAACTCATGGACATGGAGAGTAGAAGGATGGTTACTAAGAGACTAGGAAGAGTGGTGGGGAACTAACGGGGTGGTGGGGATGGCTAATGGGTATAAAAATGTAGTTAGACTGAGTAAGACCTACTATTTGATAGCATAGCAGTGTGACTATAGTCAGTAATAACTAACTGTACATTTTAAAATAGCTTGGAGTGTAATTAGATTGTTTGCAACTCAATGGATCTGTTTGAGGGGATGGATACCCCATTCCTCATGATGTGCTTATTTCACATTGCATGTCTTTATCAAAACATCTAATGTATCTCATAAATATATACACCTATTATGTATCCACCAAAATTTTTTTAAAAATTTAAATTTTAGAATTGAGAATATGCATCATCCTCTAACCTTCTCCTTAAATATGCAAAGAAACTGAGGCCAAGAATGATTTTCTTACTGCCATTATTTCAGTCATTAACTCTTTCGTTTAACAAGGACCCAGGCCTCCTAAAACCAGTTTACATTCTCCACTAAAACAAATTGTTTCCCGGGGAGCTACAGGGAATCTGTTTATATCCCAGCAGGTGAGTGCAGCAGAGGCCTTACAGTCCACACTGAGAGTGCGGTTGGGTTGCCATGACTTTTAAACTACTGGCGTGACATTTTAAATAAAGTGACTCTTGCAGCCTTCCCCAAGCTTTTCTGGTTTTCCTCTTCTAAGAAGTTTTAAGGTCCTTGAGTCACATCTTATTTAAAATGAAACCTTTTTCTTCAAATCCTAGTTTTTTTCAAAGGGCATGTTAATTTGTCTTACTCCTAGGGCAAAGGAAACTCAATAAGAGTTATACAGTGGGCCGGGCGCGGTGGCTCACGCTTGTAATCCCAGCACTTTGGGAGGCCGAGGCGGGCGGATCACGAGGTCAGGAGATCGAGACCACGGTGAAACCCCGTCTCTACTAAAAATACAAAAAATTAGCCGGGCGTGGTGGCGGGCGCCTATAGTCCCAGCTACTCGGAGAGGCTGAGGCAGGAGAATGGCGTGAACCCAGGAGGCGGAGCTTGCAGTGAGCCGAGATTGTGCCACTGCACTCCAGCCTGGGCGACAGAGCGAGACTCCGTCTCAAGAAAAAAAAAAAAAAAAAAGAGTTATACAGTGTATGCCATTTTAGTTAAGCCATACTGCACTTGAAATTGATTCTCAGAAGAAGGGGGAAGTAGGTATTTGGAACTATGAGCTTTATAAAAATATTCATTTTAAACAATTCACCTAAGGTTGGGGCATTTCAGACCTCCTGGGATCCAATTGCCTATCATTATTACAGCTATTTGAAATTTTTCATAGAAGAGTTTTTAACCTATACTCCAACGTATTGGTGGGGACAATAATGCTAATGACACATTGTTTCCTTTTTGGTCATACAAAACTTTCGCTTTCCCGTAGTTTTAAATTTTAAAGTTGTTTTTAAATATCCATTGTTCCTTGACTTGCTTATATAACAGAGTTGTTATGTGGATTACGGTGATGGTAATTTAATGTTATTGAGACATTCATATTGTGTGAGAGCTTATTATATGCTGGGAATTGTGCTAGTTATTTGAGAATCAAAGATGAAAATATGGAAAAGGGTTAGAAAGAATAGTGGGAATTAAAAGTTCTGGAGCATCTACTATGGGCCAAATATTGTTTTGGACACTCTATACACACAATTTCATTTAACTTTTTAACACTATGAAATATGTGTCATTTTAATTTTTCAGACATAGAATTGAGGCTCTTACTAAGTATGGTAGGGAATAAATATGTTTAATAATTTATGTGTATAAATTATAAAATGTAAACCAATGATCTAGGAACTCAGAATAAAACAAATTATTCTTCTGGAGTATTGCTCTAGGTAATGTTTTAGTCGGGCTTTGGGAGTTGCATGAGAAAGAAGTGGGAGGAGAGAGTTTCCTGATTGAAGGAATGGAATTCAAATGTTCTTTGAGAGGTGAAAGTGCACGAAGCAGGAAATAATTAGGCATACCTAGCATACAGGATATGTTGTGACATGAATAGCAAGCAGATTGGGTATAGCAGATGCTGTTAATATACCAATCCATATCCTGAGTTCATCTCTGAGTTCACCTGAAGCTGTTGTACACAATTTCTCAATTGAAGCACCTGAGTCTGCTGCTCTGCTGGGAGACTTTCTCTGGCACCAGGACAGTTTGCTCAACTGCAGAAAGGTGCTGCTAGGAATCATGGGAGAGTTAACCCCAGGAGCAACTCTCAACCAGTGGGAGATGAGAATCAGTGGTTAATGTTTTAGCTCCTTGGTTCATTGGTGGGGAAATTCTAAAGCACAATCTTCACAGTTGTACAAAAGTGAACCAGCAAAACTGAACTCCAGCTGTCTGGCTGGCTCTTTAATGTACATTTTATTGTCTTTTCTTACTTTCCTAGCCTTCTTTCTCCCATCTCCTGGGGTCATCTCCCAGATAAATTACATTCACTCAAGTCATTGTTTCAGGGTCTGCTTTGTAAGTGAGTGGGGGAGTTCAGACTTAGGGCAGGAGAAGTGGAAAGCAGAGGAAGATACAAAGTAGATGTGTGACCTTATATGCTAAGATACATGGATTTTAACTTAGAGGAGATGGGACATCACTAAAGTCTTTAAAAAATGTCAGATTTGTAATTTGGAAAAGGTGCTCTGGCTGCTGGGTATGTGATAAACTGTAAGCGTTGACTCAAGAAACTAGCTGAGTGTTGCAATGGCCTAGAGGGTTTCAATTTGGGCCATTGGTATAATAATAGTGACAGATTGAGACTTTTAAGATAGTATATAAAAGCTGGTTAGTACATATATTAGGGTATCTTAGGGTATCTGCAGAAAATAGATACCCAAAATGGGTTAAAGAGGATGTAATTAAAGACCTATTAGCAAAAATTTGTGCAGAATAAAGTAAAACCATGAGAGATAGTACCCAAGACAGGTAAAGGCAGAGAAGCTTCTATCACCGTAACTCTAAAAGAACATGGGGGAGTGGTTTCCAGAGCCTAAAGGAGAGCTTCGTAGAGACAGGGCCCCTTGATAGGAACAATCAGTCCCCTTAGCCTTCGACTAAAAGATGGAGCCAGCACAAAGATACCTGCTGGGGAGGAAGCAGGAATCTAGACTTCTCTCCATTTCTTTTAGTATTCTGATGGAGCTCTCCACTGGCCAAACCAATTAGAAACCCAAGGGAAAAGTCACATGTTGAAATAGGCCACACAGATTAGCCACCTGGGTTAGAGGGTAAGGAGGTCAAGGGCAAAGAGACCCAGGGATCCGTAGGGCAAATGAAGACAGTGTGTACTGTCCATTAGCAGAATCTAGGGACTGGAGAGAAGAACAGAAATGGCAAAAATTAGAAAAGAAGGGAAGATCCTGGATGCCTTGGAAAGGCATTCTTCCTGTGATCCATAAAGATACCTATGTAGGTGAAAGCTGAATAAATATGCTTCAGTGGGACAGCAGAACATGGGCACTGGAAGGAAGGAAGCTGACAAGAGTATGGGGACATGTAAGGTGGGTGATGAGACCAACGTCTTAACTTGGTCCAGGGATGGCTGTGTCTAGGGCACCTGAAACTGACACCTTTGAAGAAAGCTTATCTCTCTAAAAGTTATTTTTTTTTCTCTGAGAAATAATACTCTCCACTTTCCATATCATTACTTCTCAGTCCTGGAATGCATGTGAACATATACACACATTACACACACTTCTGTAATATTGGAAAAATGATTGGTTTTGATACTATTTTAGTTAAACGTGATAGGTGCTATAGACGTTCAGTATTTCTCTTCTTCAAGGATCCTTGCTGGCCAGAGGACTTTTAGTTATCTGAGATCTTTTCATGCAGTCGAAATCAATAGTTTAATTGTGTGTAAGTGGAAACAGGAATAAAGTTATGCTGATGGGATTTCTGATAAGTCAATGAACTAGTCAAAATTCGTCTCATGATAGGCAACCCTATTTCATCAGAAGCAGGTCTACCTCACCTTGCTAGATAGGTAATGTGTTTGTGAGAAAAGCCTTGATCTGGAGTCAGTCTGAGGGTTCGAATCCTACCTTTACCACTTATGTATGTGAGGTTGAGCTAATTTAGAATCACCTTCTGTATCTTACCTATAGCATGAGAAAATGAGCCCTGCTTTTTGTAATTGTTAGAATAAGCCCATGTACGCAAAAGCACAATTGCTTACTGTGTATTTCTGTATAAAGTAAAATATTTTGTTTTATTTTAACATTCTACTAGAAGAGCTCTGTGTTTCCATGGCCCCTAGAATTTTAGAGGAATGTGGTAAATTCTGGGTGGAAACATTGTTATCACCATGGGTTTTTGGTTCAGATGGATATGGATTTAAGCACTGGCTTCTCTGCTTATCTGTGTGACTTCATGCAAGTTACTTAAATTTCACTCCCTGTTCATACATGCAGACTGAGAAAATTTCACAGGATTGCTACAAGAGTAAATTAGACAATACGCAAAAAGTCATAGCATTCACCACCGATAGTGAGCACTCTGCTAATGAAAGTATTATATTTTATTAGCTGGGTTAGCTTATTCTTCTCCCACTCCTCTTCCCCACCTTTCCTTATTCTCCATTCTCCTCTTCCTGCCTCAAGCTAAAGAGGGATACTAGAGTGAGCATATATGACACATTGCCCAGTAATGTGCCTAGAGACTTTATGTATATTAACCATATAATCCTCACAGGAGCCTTAGATATTTTCCCCACGATAAACCAAGGCTCAGAGAGGTTGATTGCCACAAAGTCACACAGCTAATAATTGGCAATACTGGAATTTAGACCTGGGTTTGACTAATTTCATAGTTCTTTCCACAACTTCATTCTGGCTCATGCACAATTAAAAGTAATAATGTACTAAAAATACTGTAAAATTTGAAGTGATACACAAATGTGAAATACTATGATGATTGTTGTAAATTATTAAACTAAACTATTTTATACTGCTAGCTTGGCTCAGGGGCCGTTAACATACAGTCTTATTTGCACTCATCTGCCAGGTAAGTCCGTTTCATTCTATACTGGCCAATACTGTGGGCTCAGCACAAATTTCAAGATCTATTTAGTCTTCCCTGTCTTTTCAAGCACAGAGGTATTAGGGATGGAAAAATAGGACAGGCCAGCAGTCCATTTTCTCCTCATTGCAGAGATGGGGACCAACTATGAGTGTTGAGGTATGGCTCCACACATCCACCAGGATGCATTTTCCCTTGATAGACAAGGCGGTTTCAGGGAATTGCAACTCCAGTATAGTTCTAGAGAGTAACACTGGGAAGCATGCAGGATACTGGGCTTGATCTGGATTATGGGAAGGCCATTGCCTATGTCTATACAACCCATTTACAGAGCTGAGAGCCTATATGAAAGAACAATTTAAAGATCTGATTAGGATGATAGCTGGATTTTTAATTTTCTTTAAAAAATTTCTTCACAAGCTAACTTCTTTCCAGAAAAAAGGCCAAGAATCACCATAACCTATTTTAAAACTCACATGTTACTGCCAGAGTATTCTGGTTAAGAAACACTAATCTGTCATTGGTAGAGATAATGAGGGAAGAAGATACTAGGAAATGTCAGAATAGAAAAGACACCCAAACGAGAGGCTCTTTGATTATTTTTACTCCTTGCACGCCTTCCATTCTTCCTTTCTTTCCTCATTCCTTCCTTCCTTCCTTTTTATTTAAATTAAGAAACAACAATAAGCCTGGACTACATGGTGAGACCCCCTCTCTACAAGAAATAAACAATATTAGCCGGGCATTGTGGCATGCATCTGTTGTCCTGGCTACTCAGGCTGAGGTGGGAAGATCACTTGGGCCTAGGAAGTCAAGTCTGCAGTGAGCCAAGATTGCACCAGTGCACTCCAGCCTGGGCAGCAGAATGAGATCCTGCCTCAAAAACAAAAGCAATACATATTTTCAGAAGAAAGATAGACTTTTTTTTTCTGAGACTAGGGGTGATAAACTCCTTCCTAACCAGTTCAGTGTGCTGTGGGAGAGACATGGAGGCCTAGCACTACACAAAGAGAAAATCTGGTCCTTGCAAGTCAGGCATTTTACCAACTGTGTGATTTAATGAGCAAAAGCTTTAAAAGCTTTTTTTTAAAATAAGATTTTTAAAGCTTTATTAAAATCTCAACTTTGGACATTTTAATAGAGTTAAAAGATACTGCTGTAATTTCAGTAAGATCCTTGATGTAAGAAAATGACACCCCTGCGAAGCCCAGCATGGGATGAGAATCACATGAGGGCAAGACAAAAAATTCAGCATAACTAGGAGGATGCCTCAACAAGATGAAAATGTTTCTGAGTTAAGGGTTTGCTTTTCAATAGCCCTTTGCTAAGAAGAATGCTGGATTCTAGTTTAGGACCTTACCACGTACTGTTAACAAGTCATGGTATAGTAAATTCCTTCTAGGGACTGATTTCGGAATGCTCTTTGATCATATCCTCTACCATAACCTTTATTTATTTGACTTTCAATAGTCCGAGTTCCTTCAGGGCAGGGGCTGTATCTTCTACAATTGTGTCACCAATGCCTGTTACAGAGCAAGCATTCAATAAACTCTGGTTGAATTACTGAATAACCAGTTGTTCTACGTGCTGTTTATGTCTTCGTAAACTCATGACTTGAAGCATCTATCTGAACATTGTTTTAGACAGACCCAGGTGAGCCTTACCTGACAAAGTCATGATTGTCATCCCGAGGACCACTGAAGCACGGGCCTTATACAAAAGTCAGCTTAAGAAGGTGTGTTTCTTTCTGGTGGGCTGTGAATTACACTGATAGCCTGGATAGGAGGACAAAAAAATGTTCATAGAAAAACATACATATCAATGCAAGGCAATATGAGGATAATGCCGAATGAATAGAACAGGTAATATATGACTTCAAAGGCAGGAGAGGTTGATGTGGGCATAGGTTGGGGGTCAGGAGGTAACAAATGAAATGGTCTCAAGAGGATGAGTGGAATGTATACAATCGTAAGATGGAAAGTCATCAAGCAGAAAACCAGAAAGTTTTGCTTGTTGTCTTTGTTTATGGACCCAACATCCACTTCAGGGAGCCCACATAGCACATTCACAGCATAGATAGCCTCAGGCTGGTCTTAATGTTACTGAAAGAATTGGCTTCAGACTCTAGCTCAGGTTTTCCTCCCTGGCATTTTCTACTCTTTAGAGAAAATGGGGAAAAACATTGAGTCTCTGAGCTCTCTGTACTCTAGAAGGTACTATAGGTATAGCTGTAATTCAATAAGGATTATTACTGAAAGGAGTAATAAAACAGCAGAACTAATAAAACAGAGTGATGGCCCAATACACAGAGACAGAAGTGAAACCAGCTAGAAACAGCATAACTTTTGATCCATTATCAAAGCACTTTTGGATTCAAGGCAGGGACCAAAAACAAAAAATCAGAGAAGTTTAATCCATATCTAGAATCCTTTAATGAATAAATCATTTTAAATGGAACAGGGGAGACATGGTTTTTGATTGTTTTTCTTTTGTTTGTCAATTCACCTGAGTCCAAGCCCTATCAATCCATTCTAATGAGTTCTTGGTTTATAACTTTAATTAGTCCCCAATGTCATATTAGCCGTGGATTTGGGGGATTGTAGTATTTTGTAAGAAAATGTGCAAAGAAGAAAGAAAAATACCTTCTTTTGTCTAAAAATAAATCTCTACTGCTTAAAGGATCTAGGTTTCCCCCCTTCTTCAACTCCCTTCTTTCCTTCTTTGTCCTCTTCCCTCCTTCCCTTCCTGTTTTCCTTCTGTTCGTTTGTTTGATTTGTTTTTCTTTATTTGTTAGAAGACAGAGATATTGCTCAATTATAGCAGATAACTTAGTGTCATTAAAAATGTTTAATTATTCTTCATAAACAGATTAAAATATTCTCAATATATAATGTAAATTGTCATTTAGCTTAAAAAATACAAAAATTCCCATGCAATTAAATATACTATATACTGTCTTTGACCCTATATTATTTGGAAGAAGATCTGCATTCTATCTAGTTCCACTGCTGTGAAATTTCACTTTGTGATATTGACAAAATTCCTTAATATCTCTGTATCTAGGCTTCCACATCCATATGTAAAGGTATGTCTTGAGAATCTAATGCAGCAATGTCTACAAAAGTGCTCTAAAATATATTGAGCACAAATATTCAAGGAAGCTAATACTCATACAGGACGTATATCTGAATTTGTAGGTAGCATAAAGTCTTTTATTCTCTCACATTTATTTATAACTATTTGGCATAGGAATCAGTGTACTTTCCACAATGGTTAAACTAATTTACACTCCCACCAACAGTGCATAAGCATTCCCTTTTCTTTGCAACCTCACCAGCATCTTTTTTTACTTTTTAATAGCCATTCTGACTGGTGGGAGATGGAATCTCGTTTGGTTTTGATTTGTATTTCTGTAATGATCAATGATATTGAGCTGTTTTTCATATATTTGTTGGCCTCTGGAGAGCCAAATCAAAGATACATGACCTAAGATTAGTCAATTGGATGCTCTCAGCAGACAGTGAAAGTCTTACAGGAGAAATGCAAATACTCAGTGACCAAAGTCTAGGGCAGAGACCCAGGCCCTGAGTCTGTGGTTTGTTTTGTTTTTTTGTTTTTTTTTAATTCTGTTATATAAATGTGTATTTGGAAACTTCATAGTGATCAACCACTAAACTTTTGCTGACCAATTAAGTGGCTTCAGCAGCTGATTTACCCCAGTTATTGTTTCAACACACTTCAGGAAATTTATACTTGTGAACAAGGAAGAAGAAAATGAATTGCCTGTAATCCCATACAACTCTTAATTACAGTGAATATTTCAGGATATGCCGTTCTGGGAATTTTTATATATACATATAGATGCATGTATTTATATGCATATGCATGTATACAAACATAAACATATATAACATAAATATGCATATATTACATATAGAAGCATATATAAGATAATAAATATGTATAAATGTAAGCCAATTTATGTAATACATAAATAGGTATAACACATATTACATATAACATATAAATACATATACCTATACAAATTAATATAAAAGTGAACCACCAATATTAATCATTCAATATTTTCCTCCTAGTAATTTTACTTACATAAATGTCTTCAAGTTTCATTTTACAAAAATGAACTGTGATGAACACTTATTGCTGAATTTTTTTTCTAAATTTTACAGATGGTAATTTTTTTATGCAATGTGCTGTTTTCCCAGCCCTATTTAACATTTAAGCTTTATATAGAATGTAGAAACAAATAAAAACACTTTTTGTCAATTCTAGCCCTATTCACATAAAAAGTTTGAAACCCTCCTGCCTCCCTGCCTTTGTTGTTTGATTCCACTATGATTGCTTTTAATACCTCCCAGAACTTCTTGGCTTTATCTCTCATTTGTGATCCTCAAATTAGTCCTCGGTCCTGACCACAGAATTGGCTGCTTTTCTCTAGTTTTAAAACTTGGCATTCTCCTCTAGATGAGGCTTACACCCCTCATCTGGCTTTGCTCCCTCCTGACCATTCTGGTAAACTGAAACTCAATCAAGCTTCAGCTTGGCTGTGTCATTCAGTCTGGCTGGAATTTCAATGCATGGCAAGGATAGAACATTTACAGCGGAAGGTCGTGGTCAGGGGGCCTTCAGTGCCAGAGTAAAAAGTTTAGACTCTTTTCTGTGAACACTGTGGCCCCAATAAAGATTAATTTGGTATTTGTGTGCAAAATAAAGCAGAGAGAGGGAAGCTTAGAGATTAGAGGCTACTGGGGTCAGTCAAGTGATGGGTGTCTTGTCGATAAAATAGAAACAAAAAGAGAAGATGTGACATTTTTAAAATAGACTCAGTGGGACTTGTATAAGCTACACAATTATTATTATTATCAATAGTATTATATAGATCATATGTGCCATGTGCCATGTACTATGTGCCATGACCACATTAGTAGTAGTATTTTTTTTTACAGGCCTTAGCTTGTTTAGTCCTTTCAACAACCTGAAATAGATACAAATATTTTCCTACTTTTACAAATGAAGAACAGAGGACTAGAAAGGCTAAGTTGCCCAGCATCATGCAGCCAAGTGGCCTTCAAATCTACATTTCTCAAATTTCAGTGCCCATCCTCTTAATTAAGTTAACCTGGAAAGTAATAACAGAAATAGGGAACACAGACTAGCACTAAATTGTTGTTATTGAATACACAGAGGAGTGATTTCTTAGGCGAAATCATTCTTTTTTTCTGGAATTAAAACTTTAATGACTGCTTGTGATTCTCGGGAAATACTTTTTATTCTATAGTATGTTGGAATAATCAGCCCACCCTTTCTCTCTTCCCCAAATCTCTCACAGAGCTTTCTTTTCCCATTTGTGTGGAATGGAGCAGCTTGCATTGTTAGAGCTTTGCCTAAATTGTGATTGCAGAATTAGCCTCCTGCTGTTATAACTCTGGTGTTGTGAAATGAGATCTCATGATATAGTTACAGTCACTCAGTTGATGCTAATACTTTTCAGTTGCTGTTTCTTCCCATACAAATAAAACTGCTGCCAAAAATATGTATTAGTTCCTAGGATAAAGCATCTCTCTGAGTTTAATCCAGCACAGTACATTAAGTTAAATGTTAAGGTGGCAGCACTTTTTTCATTAGAGAGTGTGGTCATATAGGAAACCATGTATGTCTGTTAAGTACAAGATAGGTTCAGGTTTGTAAATGCAATACAGATAATTTCTTCTCCCTAAGAATAACTTCCATTGTAGCTGCATATATACTACAAAATTTCCCAGCTAGCTGTAGAAAAAAATAATAAATATATATCACAAAATATTACATTATTGAGAGTAAATCTCTCCTTGATTGGGGAATAAAATATATTTTAGCCAATTCTTTATCATTGCTAGCACCTACTCTGTAAAAATACCTGAAGACTTGTCCAGATATTTTTTGATTTATCCAAATAACAATTTTTTCTCTAGCTTTCTCTTCTGGGAATAATTTTTAGTCTTTTTTTTTTTGTAAGTATCACCATCCCAAGGTACAAAGAGAGAAATGACAGGCAGGGTTTAGTGTGAGAGAATCACTTTCCTTTTTAGACCTTATTGAAATCATTATAACCACATGGATAAAAACTATCTGCCAAATACACGTCTCCTCTTTCAACTGAAGCTCAAGGATCAACTTCTCCAGGAAACTTGCCCAGATTCAGAGTTACTAAACTAGTAGAAAATATAAAGAAACCTACTTTAAAAGTTGGAATCTGGTGGTCAGTAGGAATGGAGTAATGTTTTAAATGGCCTAGTTAATACAAAAAAATGGTTCATTATTTCCAAATTCTTATTTCTAACTAAATACCTCCCCCTAGATTGTAATCAAACAACTGACATTATGGAAGTACTTGGCCTTCTTAGTAGGCATCTCAAACTTATGATCAGTGATGAACTCAAAATTTTTCCTTTATTCTTTTTTAAACTTTGTCTTTTCTTTCTCAGTGAACTGCACTGCTATTGCTCAGGACAAAATCAGATTTGAGCTGCTTTTTACTTTTCCCGTATTGCCCACCTTTTTTTTTGTAACTTTTATTTTAGGTTCTGGGGTACATATGCAGGTTTGTTACATAGGTAAACTTGTGTGATGGGTAAATTTGTGTCTTGTACAGATTATTTCATAATCCAGATATTAAGCCTAGAATCTATTATTTTTTTCTGCTTCTCTCCCTCCTCCTACCCTCTACCCTCAAGTAGACCTCTGTGTCTGTTATTCACTTTTTTGTGTGTATGAGTTCTCCTCATTTAGTTCCCACTTACAGGTGAGAACATATATGGTATTTGGTTTTCTGTTACTGCGTAAGTTTGCTGGGATAATATCCTCCAACTCTATCCATGTTCCCACAAAAGACATGCTCGCATACTTTTTTATGATAGCCCAATTTTAATCCAACATTAAATCCTATTGCCTCTATCTTCAACATGTATGTGTGTGTGTGTATGTATGTGTATATATATATACTAATTATATGTAATATATATGAATTATATATACTAATTATATGTATACTAATTAGCAATAAACTTTACCTTAACCATATATATATATGTGTGTGTATGTATATATATATATGGATCTTTTCTTCATCTTTTAGAGAAAACAGTGCTTAAGCTAAAATTTATTGGTGTAATAAGTAGGATAATGAGGGCTTAGGTGACAAACTCAAGCCATTCACCAAGGAGAGGAGCGGTCATGGTAATGGTGACAGGAGAAACAAGTGCCCACACCTAAGTGAAATGAAGTGAGGCTGAGAGAAATGAATGAATCTAAGGCAGAACATAAGATGTCTTTGTTAGTCCATTCACAGAGCATTCAGATCCATTTGTGCCCTCTGGTATCTGGCTTTCATATTAAAAGAGAGAGCTACTATTTTTTACCCTAGGGTGAAAGACATAGTACGCTTTGGGGAGGGAACTCTAATTTGTAGTGTTTGCCACTTTCTGTAGTATAAATACTCCCACCATAACCAATTTCACGATACCAGTATCAACTCACTGAATGCTGAGTTGGGAAGAGATGTAAAGAATCAGCTCTCACTTGGCAGTGGTCGCCTGGCACACAACTACTGGGGGTACAATTTTCATTAGTCACAATGTTTCTTCAAGGTGTTGGCCAGCAACTATCTCCTAAGCAAGTCGAGGCAAGAGAGTGAGTGAAACAAGTAACAACCTCATGCCATACTCATCAATTTGTTATTCATAACATATTCATCAATTTGTTATTCCCCCCAACCTCCTTACTAGATTTTCCTTCCTTTGGAAAGGAGTTTAAAGATATTACTAGCCCATGAGGGCTTTACCCTCAATTATCCATCTTCGTTTTTTTTGTTGTTGTTGTCCGTTTTTTTTTTCTTTTTCTTTTTTTTTTTTTTTTTTATCACTAAGGTGTAAGTTTGGGCTGCAAATCCTCGTGGGAACCAGCTTGTGGTTATGACTTATTTCAGGGACTGTTCCATCCATTCCTCTATACCCTACCATTGTCTTCAACACCAAAGACATTTTCATAACAGTATCTCAAGGATGAAGGAGGGGGAAGAGTTAGTTTTGGTTTAGTCTTATCTTTAATGTATTTTATTCTGATTTCCCTGTTTTACTGGAGGAGAGGATCTCCATTTAAAATTCTTCCTTACCAAGGACCCTGGGCATTGACTTCTGAAGTTCAGGGTGCACTAGGCAGTCAAAAGAGATCAGTTTCACCCATTTTGCAAATCCCTTTGGGGAAAAAGCTGTTTCCATTCTTGGCTGAACTCTGGTATTTCTGCTTTTGCTTTGATCAATGGTGGACAAACTACTAGATATTTATATGAAGTTATATTAGGGCACAGGCATGTACCTTTATTTACATGTTGATTATAACTGCTTTTACAATGATGGTGTTGAGTAATTGTGACATAGACTGGCCAACAAAACCTAAATTATTTACCATCTAGCTCTTTATGGGAAATATTTGCCAACGTCTGACTTAAATAATCAATTCTCAAATTTTTTTGTCCTAGGATTCCTTTATATTCTTTAAAATTATTGGGATCCTCAAAGACCTTTTTCTTAAAAATTATATCTATTTTTATTTTTCATATTACAACTTAAAACTGATAAATTAAAAATATATTAATTTATCAGAAATAGATTAATCACGTGTCAACACTAATTTGTAGTATTGACACTACATTTTACATTTCATAAAATAACATATTTTATGAAAAACAACTAAATTTCCAAAATTAAAAAAGTATGATATTAATATTACATTTTTGTAGTTCTCTTGAAAGTCTAGTTTAATGGAAGCTGGTTAAATTATCTTATTTGTTTGCATTCAATTTGCTGTGATTTATTGTTTTGGTTGAAGTATATGAAGAAAATTTGGTATTACATGAATATATAGTTGAGAGAAAAAGGAATATTTTAATAGCCTTTTTGGATGATAGTGGATATTCTCTTTTAATATTACACCAAAACTTGTAGAGTGATAGCTTTTTAAAGGTTAATGGTAATGTGAAATTTTAAATCAGTGAATTTTTACATTCAATTACATTAAATCTGTCTTGCTTTTGGAATGCATATTTTACCAATGCATTTTGTACATATGCATTTTATAACTTAATGTGTTAGTAATTTGGAAAATATTGATTCATTGGGTTTTGAAGATATTCCAAATGTTTATACAATTGTCTTAGTCATTTCAAGCTGCTATAACAGAATACCGTAGACTG
Organism: Hylobates moloch; assembly: GCF_009828535.3. Classification (NCBI taxonomy): domain Eukaryota; kingdom Metazoa; phylum Chordata; class Mammalia; order Primates; family Hylobatidae; genus Hylobates; species Hylobates moloch. The sequence goes on from NW_026652286.1 coordinate 17,924,761, forward strand.
GGTGGCTTAAACAATGTAAATATATTTATTGCAGTTCCCAAGGCTGGGAAGTCTAAGATTAGGGTGCTGGCAAATCTGGTGTCTGATGAGGTCTTTTTTCTTTGCAGATTGTAATCTTCTTGTTGTATCTTCACATAATGCAGAGAGCAAGGAAGCAAACTCTCCATATCTTTTCTTATAAGAGTACTAATCCCATCATGGAATCCCTACCTTCATAACCTAATTGCCTCTCAAAGGCTTCCTTTCCAAATACTATGAACATACGAATTTTGAGGGCACACAAGTAGTCATCCCATAACAAAACTATTTTTTAAATATGTTAAGAGCAACATAAACTGAAAGCAAGCAGAAGAAAATAAATAGTAACAACTAGAGTAGAAATAAATGAAATTTTATAAAAGTAAAAAAATTGAAAGCGAAACCAAACCTGGTTCTTTGAAAAGTTCAGTAGATTTAATAACCCCTAGCCATGTTAACAAAGAGAAAAAGAAGACACAAATTACTTATATCAGAAATGATGGAGAATCCATTACTAACAATTCCAAGGACATTAAAATTATTTAAACATGGAATATTATAACCAACTCTATACCCACAAATTTGATAACTTAGATGACATAGGCCAATTCCTTGAAAGAGACTCTATCAAAACTCATGCAAGGAGACATATATAACATCAGTAGCCCTATATATATTAGGAAAAAAATTCAATAACCTTCTTTTAAAAAAAGTGCCAGACACAGATGGTTTTACTGAATTCTACCAACCATTTTGGAAATAAAGATACCAATTTGCTACAATCTCCTCCAGGAAATAGAAGCAAGGAGAGCACTTTTTTCACAGATTCTATGAGGCCAGCATTATCCTGATAAAAAAATCAGGTAAAGACATTACAGAAAAGGAAAACTATAAACAAATACCTATCATGAACATAAATATAAAAATCTTCAACAACATATTAGGAAATTGAATCCAACAATGTATAAGGAGAATTATATACCATCACCAGTGGGTTTTATTCCAGGTATGCAAAGCCGGTTCAACATTCAAAACTCAATTAATGTCACGTTAATAGGCTAAAGGAGAAAAATCATATGATCATATCAACAGATACCGTAAAAGTATTTGACAAAATCCAATACACACTCATGATAAAACTCAGCCAACTAGGAATAGAAGTAGAATTTTCTCAACTTGCTAAATACTTAATGATGAGAAACTAGATGCTTTGCCACTAAAACCAGAAAGAAAGTCCTGCCATCACTCACATTCAACAGCATACCAGAAGTCTTAGCTAAGGCCATAAGACAAGAAAAGGTACACAAATGGAAAATAAGAAATAAAACTGTCACCCCAAGAAAGAAAAAGTGTGTGTGTATGTATCTATATCTACAGATATACACACATATAGATATAGATACACACAGATATATTTGTAAATAGTTTTATTTCACATATATATGAAATATATATGAAATATGTATATATGAAATATATGTGTACATATATGAAATACGTATATATGAAATATATGTATATATATGAAATACGTATATATGAAATATATATGTATAGTATATATGAAATATGTATATATATGAAATACGTATATATGAAATATATATGTATATGTATGAAATATGTATATATATACACACATACATATATTTGAGACCACATGATTGTCTATGTAGAAAAACCCGACAAATTGACAAGAAAACTCCTGGAATTAGTAAGCAATTATAATAGTTTTGCAGGATACAAACTTAATATACAAAAATCAATTGGTTTTCTATACATCTGAAATTAAAAACTAGAATTTAAAATTAAAACACAATGCCATGACATTTATATGACTGAGTGAAAGAGAAAGAGAGTGATACTTAAGGAGATATCTAATAAAATATGTATAGGATCTACACGAGGAAAACCAGAAAACTGATTAAATCAAGGAATATATAAATAAATTGAGATATAGTTCATATTTGCAGGAAGGAAGGCTCAAAATTCTTTAAGATGTAAATTCTTACCAACTTGACCTGGAGATTCAGTGCAATTCCAATCAAAATTTTAGAAAGTTATTTTGTGACTATTGACAAACTGATTGTAAAGGAATAATTTATATCTATATGAAAAGGCAAGAACTCAACCAACATAATTCTAAAGAAAATGAATAAATGTGGCACATATACACCATGGAATACTATGCAGCCATAAAAAATGATGAGTTCATGTCCTTTGTAGGGACATGGATGAAACTGGAAATCATCATTCTCAGTAAACTATCGCGAGGACAAAAAACCAAACACTGCATGTTCTCACTGATAGGTGGGAATTGAACAATGAGAACACATGGACACAGGAAGGGGAACATCACACTCCGGGGACTGTTGTGGAGTGGGGGGAGGGGGGAGGGATAGCATTAGGAGATACACCTAATGCTAAATGATGAGTTAATGGGTGCAGCACACCAACATGGCACATGGATACATATGTAACAAACCTACACCTTGTGCACATGTACCCTAAAACTTAAAGTACAATAATAAAAAAAAAAGAAAATGAATAAAGTTGGAAAACTGACACTGACTTCAAGACTTATTATAAAGTCACAGTGTTCTAGTGAAGTGGTGATAGACAAAAAAAAAAGATGAATAAATCAGTGGAATAGAATAGAAAGTTCAGAAATCCATGTACACAAATGGCACTGGAACAACTGGACATCCACATCCAAAATATAGAATTCAGATCTACATTTCTATCTTTTATAAAAATTAACTCAAAATAGATTATATATATAAATGCAAAACTATAAAATTTCTAGAAGATAATCAACAAGAAACTCTTAGCAACCTTGGGTTTGGCAATGAATTTTTAGATAGAGCACCAAAAACATGGTCCCTGAAAGAAAATTAATAAATTGGACTTCATTAAAATTTAAAACTTCTGTGATGCAAAAGACACTGTTAAGAGAATGAAAAGACAAACTGCAGACTGGGAGAAAATATTTGCAAAACACATAACTGATAGAGGATTTAAAAAAATATACAAAGATCTCTTAAAACTAAATAATAGTAATAATAATATACATAAAATACCTCAATTACAAAATGGGCAAAAGATCTGAGCAGATACCTCACCAAACAAACATATCAAAAGATGCTCAGCATCACATACAATTAGGGGATTGCAAATTAAAACAACAAAGAGATACTACTAATGCCTATTAGAATGACTTAAATCGAAAAATCTTATATCACTGCATGCTGGATAGGATGTGGAGTAACAGGAATGCACATTCATGTATTAGTGGGAAGTCACAATGGTGCAACTGCTTTGGAGGAGAGTTTGGTAGTTTCTTGGAGTGCTAAATTTAGTCTTAGCATACATGCTAGTAGTTGTGCTTCAAGATACTTAACCAAGTGAGATGAAAGCATGTCCAGACCAAAACCTGTGCACAAATATAGCTGCTTTATAGCAGCTTTATTCATATTTGCTAAAAAATTGGAAGCAACCAAGATGTTATTCCATAGATGAATGGATAAACAAACTGTGGTACATCTAGGTAATGGAATATTATTCAGTGATAAAAAGAAATGAGCCACCAATCCATGCAGAGACACAGAGGAAACTTAAGAGCGTATTGCTAAGTGAAAGATGCCAGTCTGAAAAGGCAACATACTGTATGATTCTATATGATGTTCTGGAAAAGGCAAAACTACAGACAATAAAATGATCAGGAGTTTGGAGAGAGGCAGAGAGAGATTAGGCGAAACAGGAATTTTTATGTCCCTGAAACTCTTCTGTGGGGTAATGTAGCACAGACACATAACATTTTCTATTTGTCCAAACACATAGAATGGCACACACACAAAATGGACCCTAATATACACTATGGAATTTACTTAATAACAGTGTATCAATATTGATTCATATTGAACAAATGCAATGCACTAGTGCAACATGTTAATAATACAGAAAGCTGGGGAGTGGAGGAGGGAATATATGGTAACACTCTATACTATCTGCTCAATTTCTCTGTAAACCCTAAACTGCTAAACAAAATTAGAGAGCCTATTGATTTTTAAAAATTACATTTGTCAATATCACCACGAATTTTCTCAGAAAACTATGTATAGGACGGCTGTCAAGCTCATGGAGGCAGACATAAGTTTTCCAGAATTTTATCTTATTTTTTGCTCAAAGCTCAAATTTTATCATTGGCAAAAAATACTGTCACTTGTTTTCCTTGAAGGGACAGTCTGACTTTCTTTATTCATTTTTAAGAAAAAAATTGGAAAATACCCAAATATGAATAACTAAAGTTTTTCTGTCAGCTCCTTCAATTAAAAATGGAGATCCACACAAAACGTGGCTAGTAGAGCTCACAGGTCAAAAGGCACATAGGCTTTTCCTCAAGACAAAACATTTTTGGTTACACTGAAAATGCTTTGTTTCTGCCCATTTCATCGCACAAAGAATTAAAAAGATATGTACTCAGTGGCCAATGTCTTTAAAATTATTTTTACTACTCAATTAAAGATATTCTTAAATGAAACTCCCTTCCACTGCTTTTTCTCTGTGAGTCCGTGGTAGAATACCCTGACCACTAATACAGTTTGGGCTACCATCTTAACTTGGGCCAGGGTTCCTGCAGTTTTTAAGCCCTCCTCCCCCTTAATTTCTTCTGCACCACCAGTGCAAATGTCAGCCCAGTGAAAAAAGCAAATAACATTTCAGTACTCTTATGAAAATAGTTTTGACCTCATGCACTCCCAAGTGGGTGTCAGGGTCCTCCAGTCATAGATGGACCACAATTTGAAAAGTCCTGGCTTAGATTTTGGTCCTATAAATATTTTTATATTTTCTATTTTTAAAAATGGTTTAAAGAGAATTTCAACCTAATTTTTATTTATTATTTCAGCAGAGAATTGGTCTGAATAACATAGCTCATCATCTGAATAATTAGAGATTGAGATCTATCCGACCAGTTTTTTTAACATCTGCCTGATCATTTTGATAGTATCTTGTTGCTTCCTTATTCTGTCTTTTTAGTGTTTACTAAATTATAACTGAATAACTGAAGGCAAACGGATCACATTTGGTTGAACTTAATAGGTGAAAGCCTGAGAATATAAATTGAGGGTGCCCTTTCTTAGGACATATTTATATGTGCTTCTTGCAGAAAGCCAGCTGGCACTACTCATTGGATAAACACCGTCTTCCCCTTGAGGGACCTGGTTCAATGCAAGGTTGAATACCATATCAGCATCTTCTCTAGAGCAAGTCCAGCTTTTTCTTTGGGTTATGTATCACAGTTCAAGTTTCTGTTTGCTGTTTTTTTATGTTATTCTCTTAGTTCCTCATGAAGCAACTATATCATGCTGCTTATTTTTCTCTATGTGGGATCTATTCCTGTTTCATAGATGGAGATGATAGAGTTTAGAAGGAAGACACTGAACTTGCCTGAATTGTGTGACCTTTTCCATAGTTTTTTCTTTATATGGCAATCGAGATCTTTATTGTTTTTATAGCACTTATTCCTAGCTAAAATTATATTTTTAAAGTTTACCTGTTTGTCTCCTGCATAAGAATATAAACTCTAAAAGTATGGAGACTTTTGTCTTATTCTGCTCTATGCTTAGAGCAGTTCCTGGAACACAGCAAATTCCCACTAAGCATTTACCAAATAAATGAATGAGTGAAGTTGGAACTTCCATCTATTGATGAAGTTAATCAGTAAAGTTGCTGCTCAGTTGAAGTGGGTTACTTACTGTCTCCTAATTCTCAGAGCCTTGATTCTCAGTTTGCCCTAAGAGCCTTCTGTTTATTACCTTTGTATATTTCTCTAGATATTTCAGCTGACAGAATCTACTATAGTCAATAACCTTTTCTTATGAATGAGAACTTTGTCTCCCAGAGAGTGAAAGTGGTTTGCTTATGGCCACCTGACCACTTTCTAGTAGAACTTGAACTACAAACACCTAACCATGTGTCATACATAGACTTCACTTGTAACTCGAAGAGGCTAGAAATATTCTGTGGTTTTTATTAATTCCAAATGAGGAAAGCCAACAGGCAGCATTAACTTGGGAGTTTGAGATTTCCAAGTCAAGGTATGAGTCAAATAGAAGAAACAAATTGTAAGGAGTTGGTTCTGAAACCATTTTTTAAAAACATACACTTTTCTGACCACTGAAAATGTTCATTCTTAAACTTTGGTCAGAGACCAGAGGAGAATAGTCTCTGTGTAGGAGACTAATGGATAATGCCCTTCAAAGTGAGTACTACTCTTCCAATTTGTGAAACATGGAATTTAAGCAAATAACAACCTTTCACTGCTTGATTCTGGTGTAGGGATCTATACTCATCTCTCATTCCTTCTATAAAAGCCTTGATAAATATGACTCATCTAGATGAGCAATATCAGCCCTTAGTATCATTTCTGTGCCTTTGAAATCTCTCTCTGAATTTCTTTTTTCTTGTCAAGTATGACACTTTAAGGATAGATTTTTCTTCCCAGGCCAGTGCAGTTAAGCTAATAAAACAAGTTTATTCCCAACCATTTTTTATTTTCTTTTGAAATGCTTTAGAAATCACTTATGTGTTAGGACGCTCATCAAACAAACCCACATTTTGACACCCACATTAATATCCAGAGACCACTTAATGAGAAGTGTTCTTACCAAGAAGAATGAAGAACTTTTGAATGGCAAAATAATCTAGAATTGTACATCAAGTGAAATGTTACTGAGAGACAGAGATGGAATCTTTAGAACCTGGAGAGGTTTGGAACCAGCATGATGCATGAATAGGGACCAGTGTTTCTGCTGCTCTGGTCTTCCCAGGATAACCTCCCTTTTCTGCTAATGTACCGGTGCATGGGATAGCAAAGTCAAAATAAGATGGGTCCTTGTTTGGGGGAGAGATGAGGAAGCTGGCCTCCTCCCCCATGACTCACCCAGCTGGCTGTGAGGTTGAGAGAGTCTTTTTTAAGACTGGGAGGAGAGCGGAGGAGGCAAGAGAAAAGCTCTGGAAGGCTATGCAGAAATTAACTCTTCTGAATAGCACATAAGAAGGTGCATATGTGAATTAGATGGATACTTGATGTTGCCAGAAAGCATGCAGTTTGTATAAAAGTGAAATTTAGAGAGATGCACACCTAAAACAGATTGTAGGGGACCTACAAGGGTTGGCTGAAACAGGATTTCCCAGGATCCATCTGTGCTTATTCTTTTCTAGCCTAGAGAGTATCTGGAACAGGACCTGTAGCCTGGTAGACATTCAACAAACAGCAGCTGCCATTACTGTCATGGATTTGGTGGCCTCAATTCTACTTTGGAGGTATAGTGGCAAAATATACTGAACATCATCTTAGGATTCCAAAAACCACATGTATCCCAACTTCCCCTTCCTAATTGGTTTGATACAGACAAGTTATTGAATCTCTCTGGGACTCAATTTTCTAATATGGAAAATGGAGGTAAAACCTGTCCTATATGTCTACATACTACATAGGATTGTATCAAGGAAAGTAAAGATGCTGAATGTAATAATGTTTTGTTAGAGAAAAAGTACAAAGGTTGAAGGCAGTGTTGACGATAATGACAACATTACTAGCTACCTATGAAATATTACTTATGAGGCAGAGAGCTAAGGAAATTTCACATAGATTGCATGATACATTTTTATAGAAACCTCATGAAATATATTTGACAGTTGAGGAAATTGAGGCTCAGAGAAGATGCTAGAGGTTGGGTTAGGCAAGTAAGTGCTAGAATTAGGTTTTGAATGGAGGTATGTATTATTTTCTGTCTACCATGCAACTTATTACTATTAGCTAATATTTATTGAGCTTTTACTCTAAGCCAGGCACTGCCCAATGCACTCTGTATATATTATTTCATTGAATCCTCAAAACACTACTCTGAGGGAGAAATTAAATACTGCTATCATCATTTTACAGTTGGGGAAATAATATCTTCACAATTATTCTATTCATTGTACAACACGGCCAGGTCCCAGCCCCAGAAAGCTTTCTTCTAACTGGGTCACAGAGGGTTCCAGCTGCCCACCCACTACCGGCCCCACAGGGATCCAGGAGAATGCTATTTATGTCTCTTGCCCATCCCACAGAGCCTGGCACCCAGCTCCCTGGGGGAGGACTGCTCTTTGGAATTCCTGGCACTGTCTCCATTCTCCTCCTCCTCATACGCTGCTCATCTCTCCCAGTAATGCCTGCATTCGGTTTGTCTTTTAGCTCAGGCACAAGCAAGTGTGGCCCATGCTTAGGGGGCCCAAACTGGTTACTGAACTCTAGCCAATGCCTCTGACATCTCATACTTTGGAAAGGGGACTGGAAGGAATTACCAGGGGCAGGATCTTCACCTGCAGCTAACTCTCTGGGAAGATTTGTTAGAAGGTTTTCTCCACCTGCCAAAACCATGTTTGCTGTGCAGCTGAGTTTGCTGCATGTCAGTGGGGCATTTCCTTCCTGTTTCTGCAGCCCCTTCGGCACTGGGGAGCTGGTAACCTAGGAAATGGCGGGGTGTGGGAGAAGAAGGCTTTGGTGGTGCTGAGTTGCCAGTGTGATTGTCAGCCTGGTGGGCTGACTCTGAGGGGGTAGGTGTGTGAGAGGGTGGTTGAGGGTGCTGGGCGCGTGCGTGCCTGTGGTAGCTGGAGTGCTGGCACAGCATGTGGGTGTGATTGCAATGTGAGTGATGCACACTGAGGATAATTGTCAGGCAGCTCAGATTTTTTCCTCTGTCTTTTTTTTTCTTTTTTTCCCCCTAATTTATAGTAGGTAAAGAAATCCTCCTCTGCATCAGCAAGATAATATTTTTGAAAAGTTTCCAAGGGGATGAATTATGTGCTGTCTCAATTCCTCAGTGTTATTGATTCTCCAAGGCTTTGTGACTAATATTTCTTAATGAGGGGGCCTGGGGTCTGGATGAAGCTTGAGAAGCCAGTCTTGCCTCCTTTTTAGCATGAAAGGAAGGCAAGCCAGATGCATCCTGGGGAAAGGTCACCTGCAGAGGCCAACCTTAGCTTTTGTATCCAACCTCCACTCCCTGTCCCCACCTTTTGGTAGTACTAGATCCAAGTTTGCTTTAGAAAGGTATCCCACCCTTATTCTCGATTTATGGGTTTGGGAAAGACTATCCCCACACCCCTTTAGGGAAGGCTCATAACCCAGACCCAAGCCATATTAGCGTATGTCATGTAACTATTACATTAGCCAGTTCAATCATGGGCCAGAGACTCAAATCAGACTGAAATGTTAATATTGAAGAATTGAGATTTTGTTTTCCAGAGACAGGGTTTCATTCTCTTGCCCAGACTAGAGTGCAGTGGTATGATCATAGCTCACTTGGAGGCTCACCTCAGCCCTCCAGGCTCAAGCGATCTTCCCACCTCAGCCTCCCAAGTGGCTGGGATGACTGCCCAGCTTGAAGGAATTTTTTTTTTTATTTCTAAAATGAAAGATACAATTTTAGAATTTTTGGCAATAATCTTACCTAGATAGTCTGCATGAAAATGGAGCTAACACTAAAGGATTTAGGAAGAGGGAAAGGAACAGAGCCTAAGTCATATCATCTAAGCCTCTGGATCCAGCTGTTCTTGAGGCAGGTTCTATGCCTAAACTTTTTCATCATAGAGATCAATTAGCTCCTTTTGTGCTGCACTCAGTTTGAGATGAGTTTCCTGTGACAGGAAAACTGCTTTTCAACTGGAAGAGATTCTGCCAACAGGGGACATTTGGCAATGTCTGGAAATGTTTTTGTTTGTCACAATGGAGAAGAGGTACCACTGGCATGTAGTGGGTAGTGGCCAGGGAGGTGGCTAAATGTTCTAGGATGCACAGGACAGCCCTCACAATAATTTCTGGTCCAACATGTCGATAGTGTTGATGTCAACAAACTTGCCACACATGAAGCTATAAAATCTGCTGATCCGTAGCAAGGCTGTCTTTCTCACTTCTCCCTTCCAGGTAACAGTTTCTCTTGCCATGGATGAAACTTTGAATTAGAGGCTTATGAGGGACCCTGAGGCTTGTGATGCCTCAGAGGTGATGCTGCTTGCAAAGTCAGCTCTGACCTTAGTTCTCAAGGGCTTTGGCTTCCATAGGAAAAAACTGCAAATAGGTAGAGGATAGACAAGGTCCCTGGACTTTCTATATCTGGGTCTATGATCTCACTTCAAAGTTTTGGAGTAAGGAATGCTGTAGATCCTGATTTACTACCCATAATTCATTTAATACGCTTAAGCTGTGTGCCAGGGGTGATGCTAAACACTTTACAGGAATGTCTAATGGTAGGCTTTTCTTTAACCACAGGGGAGAAGTTGAGGAAATGTCCTCACTTTATCTCCATCTGCATTCAGGGATCTAAAATTACATGTTCCTGGAAGTTCCAAAGTCTACACAGAGGTTTCGTAGACTTTTCCATCTTGATGAGTAGGTTCTCTAACTGTTGTCCATCTCATGCACCTTTGAGGCAAATACACTTTGAATTCTGGTAAAAGTATGTATATGCTAGAAATGGTTGGAGTGATGTTCTCAGACCAGGTGAGATTTGGTGGTGTGTGATTTAGGTGAGAAGGGTTGAGGTGCCATGAGGTGAGATCTCTTTTTCATGTAGTGTTCCTGTCTCTTCTCTGTACATGTGATCTGCCACTTCTCCTTTAAGAAATGACCTGGTCTCAGACTCCTCATTACCATTTGGTGCTGTGCAAATTTCATACCTTTTGGTGTTATTGCCAGGTCCAAAGGAATGTATGTGTGTGCATGTTTGTGTGCGTGTGTGTGTGTGATGACTTTAGCCTCCCATCATCTCAATTAACCATGCCCTGCATTTTTGACACAGGAAAAAGTTGTTTTTTTCAGTTTTGTTCAAAGTACTATGTGTCAGTGCAACTTCAAGGAACGATGGCTCCACTCCTATCATTTTGTCTCCTCCTGATTTGTAGATATTTCACAGTTTTCCCTGCTGAGCTTTCATTGTCAATGGTTCGTTTTTACCATTGTTATTTTTAGAATACGGAAGGAGAGGTGGATACCCATACTTCTGTTCCCATGATTGGATAGATGGGAAGAAATGGTGGTTGTCTTATACTTTGACCTATTGCAACTTTTTCTGTAGAGTATCTAAAATTGATTATCTCACCACCACCAGGATTGTTTTTCCTTATTACTCTGTTTTACAGATAAGAAAACTGAAGCAGAGAACAGTTGTTACTTCTCTAAGTCACATTTCTAATAGATGATAAAGGTTAGATTCAGTTTAATCTGGCACCAAAGGCTACTTGTAACTACTGTGCTAAACCACGTTCTACCCCATAATTAGGAGTGTTGGACTTTATTTAGAATTGACCTTTCCAAATCACCTGGTGAGCAACTCAGTCTTTCTTTCTTTTCTTTCCTTTTTTTTTTTTTTGAGATGGAGTTTTGCTCTCGTTGCCCAGGCTAGAGTGCAATGGCACAATCTCAGCTCACCACAATCTCCACCCCCGGGTTCAAGCGATTTTCCTGCCTCAGCCTCCCAAGTAGCTGGGATTACAGGCATGTGCCACCACGCCTGGCTAATTTTGTATTTTCAGTAGAGACGGAGTTTCTCCATGTTGGTCAGGCTGATCTCAAACATCCAACTTCAGGTAATCCTCCCGCCTTGGACTCCCAAAGTGCTGGGATTACAGCCGTGAGCCATCACACCCGGCCCAGTATTTCATACTTATAAAAATTATTCCAACTATTGAGACAGAGATTGAGTGAAGAGAAGTCATTATTGTGAAGTATTAAACCTACTTTCTGTGTGACTGATGATTAAATAAGCTGGGCTTGTATAGTGCAATCAGGAGGCAATTAGATTCAGTTTCACATCTGCCCCTTTTAATCTATTCTGTGGATTTAATACTATGTATTATTTATCTATTGCTGCATAACAAATTACCCCCAAATTTGGCAGCTTATAATAACAAACATGCAATATCTCACACAGTTTCTGAAAGTCAGAAATCTAGGAACAGCTTAGTCAGGTGGTTCTGGCTCTCACACTCTATTGTGGCTATAGTCATAATGTCAATGGGGGTTATAGTTACATGAAGACTTGACTTAGTCTGGAAAACTCACTTCCAAGATGGGTCACTAGTATGTCTCTGGGCAGAAGCTCTCAGTTCTCAACACAGAGACCCCATAGAGTTGCTTGAGTGTCCTCATGGCATGACAACTGGCTTACTCTAAAGTGACTAATCTATGTAAGAAGGTAAGGAAGAAGCTAATGTAATGTCTTTTACAACATAGACCCTAGTCATACTCCATCACTTTTTCCATATTTGATTTTTATTTTTTTTCCAGAGATGAGGTCTCATTATATTGCTCAGACTGGATTCAAATCCATGTGCTCAAGTAATCCTCCTGCCTTAGCCTCCCAAGTAGCTGGGATTACAAGCATAAACCACTGTGCCCAGCTTACTTCCTTTATAGTCTTTTCTTTAGAAGGAAGTCATTAAGTCTAGCTCACACTCAAGATGAAGTGGTTAAACTCTACCATTTGAAGGAAGGAGTATCAAAGAATTTGTAGACACACCTTAAAGCTACAATGTACTGCTTCCCTGAATAAAATCTCAGGCACAGCTTATAACTCTTCTGGTCATTCTCAGATAGTAAAACTATCCAGCCCAGTCTAATAAAAACTCCCACTCAATTTTGAGCTTCTGACTTTGCCCACTTGAGGCTTATTCAGTAAAGGGAAGGAAGATTTTTGGTTGATTCTTCCTCTCTCCATTTTTTATTCTCATTCATTTGCTGCTATTGGGGGTCCCTCTAGAGTCAGGCTTTGATGGATTTGGGCAAGAAGAGCTAGAAGGCACATTCAGATTTTGTTAATGCCTGTGTTTGGTAATGCCAAAGCTGAGGGTTTCTCTTACTAAACAGCCCTTTTTGGGGTCTTCTATGGTTCTTCTCATAGGAACCTCCCCTAATACAGATAGAGCACTGAAAATGAGATCTTCTCTATTTCGCCACTTAAGAACTCTCTCCTCAGTCTCTATCTTCCCTTTCTGTGCCACTAAAATCAACTCTAGCCACAGCCAAGCTCTTCAGTGTTTCTCCTAAAATTTCTCATTTAGTTTTACATGAAAAAGAGACACCCTTCTCTCAACATTCATGGTGATGATTTAGCGATCGAGAAAACCTCTTCCAAGTATTCTTTTCCACCCACATCTTAAACCTGCAACTTCTAGGTGGTTGATGAACTAAAGATTGAAGATCCATTACCAACAGCTTCAATGTATCCTAATTATGAGGACCACTGCCTATTGTATTGTCTTCAACTGTTGAAGCTTCTACAGGACTTGTGAAGAACAGAAACAAATAATGTTTAACATCTTATTATATCTATATAAAGTGACTAATAATTCCTCACATCTTAATCTCTTAAACATTAGCTCAGATAATTTTTCTCCTACAAATGGGGGCAAAAATGTTACTCTTGATAATGGAGATATAAAGGTTTGATTCCAAAACTCCCAATGCAATAGTTAATTTTAGATGCAAATTTGATCATAAGTGTGAATTTGGTTGAGGAAATATAAAGTGATGTACCAGTATAATCCATCAAAAAATCTCAGCTGCATTCTTACACCAGCACAGCAGTATCCTGGCAAAGATAATCATGTTTCTGAAGAACCCTATTGACTCTTTGGAAAGCCTGGTTTAATTACAAGCCATAGCGTATTCATACACATTTATTATTGATACAGCACTTAGCCTTCTGGCTTCTCCACACTTTCCCTGACAGAAACCCATTACCTCCCCTGCTATGTTTACTTTTGCTATGGAAGTGAACTTTACAGGATGTCATGAGAAGGCAATGGTAGATTGAAAATCCTGCCCATGGCTTGGAACTTTATCTCCACTATTTCTCTGAGAAATGAGACCCCATATATGCTTAAAGAACAAAGGTATGCGTCTTTCTCTATGTGCTAAAATGCCTTAATATATTTGTGTGCCTCTTGTGGAATTTTCATCTCTATATTATAGATATTTCTGTATTTGACTTTTCTAGTAGAATGTATACTCCTGTATTTGCATCCCAGTTCTGTACTACTCCTCTCTTCACCCAAACCCCTGCACCCAGATAAAGACTAACAGGAATATGGTGAACTCTTTAATCATGTATTAACTTTGGTAATGGATAGATAAGAGAATAGTGAGATGAACCACTGAAGAATTAAAGAACAGAATGTTCTCAGAAAATCCACTTTACTAAACTCCGCAACCCCTTTTTAGAGAGCCAACATTGCTCTCTTCTCACCTCGCTTCATCAAGAGCAGAGGTTGGAAATATGTCCAACAGGTCACAGATGATTGAGTCAAAGCTGGTCAGCTGGCTCAAGTTGAGCCAAACAAATTCTTCTTGAAATTTAAATTTGTAAGATAGTAACTCTGATCAGTTATCTAGATGAACTTTTGTCGGGCAGTACTGATACAGTTGGGTTAAAGACAGAATTGAGGATATGCACAGAAAAATGCAGAGATGGGCATGGTTTAGCCCTTGAGAGAATGGCTGTTTTAGTTCTTGATGACTTTGTAGTCCCTGATAACTTTTCAGTTTTCAGTTCTGGGCTCCACACTTCTACTCTTGAATTAATGGGTACTCTTGTCAGGGCCTCAACATGGCTAACTCCTTAGGCCATTCTCATTTCATCTTGAATGTCACTTCCTAGAAGAAACATTCCCTTAATAGCTCTTGTCATGCTCTTTACCTTAGGTCACTCTGCTTGTTTTCCTCACAACATTTAGCACAACATGGGTATTGCTGTTTGAATTTTTTTCTTTTTTGATCAGATTATCTTAATAGAATATACCACAACAGATAGCATCTGTATTTATTTCACTACTGTTTTTTCAACACTGTAAAAGAGTGGGACTACATTGGAGGTCTGAACAAGTAGACTTTGAATAAATAATAGGTATAATAAATCTTTCCTGTTACTTCAGCCATTTTAAGGAGGCCCCTGTTATTCCAACCATATGAATATCAACACTTAGGAACAATGGCTTCAGGGGTTATTATTGCCCATGTTAGTGAAGAGTCTCCTAAGACTACCATGAACTTCAGTTTTTCCATCAGCCCTAAAAAAGAATCCTATAAAAGAAGATCATGCTAACATCTATCCACATCTGGTTTAGTATGTCTGTTCAGTCTGTTTATTCTCAGTCCACTCAAATCACTAATTTTTATTTTTATCCACACATGTAGACTGAGGAGTGTTTACACATTTCTTCAAGTTATTGTGTCCTACAAATCATGTGTCATCTTTAATATTTTTCAGATACTTTGGAAATGGTGGTGGTGGGGTACTCATTTAACTTAATCTGAAACCTCTCTTATGTAATAGTCAGGGGTAAATTATCACTTATTATTTGAGCATAGTTCTTTCCTGTTTATTGTTGAAAACCTTCTGAGAGAGTCTCAGGGAGATTAGAGATGTGCAGCCAACTATGTCTCCAATCAAGGAAGGAAGTGAGAAATCCTACCTCGTAATGGTCTTCCAAAAACCCAGAAGCACTCAGATTTCTGTTGCACAGACGTGGTGACAAGTACACCATGTGACTCATTTGTGCAGTATATTTGCTTCTATTGATCCATTGGCAATAAGAAGATTGCGTATCTCAGGAATGAGGTGTGGGAGTGCATTGTTCAGTTCTAAGGTACTGAGTGTGCGGGGGCTGCATGTGCTGTGGAGCAGGCTCCAAATGAGTCATATGTCTGTTAGGAATGTTCCTTTGGATCTGCTGCCTGTGTTTTCAATCTCACATTACTCCTAAGTACCTTACTGACAGCTCGTACTCACACCTCACAGCTTAGAATGGCCTGGCTCTAGAAGACCAATAAAATTGAATCAAGTCCAAGAAAGATCACTTCAGGAGACAGTATAGTATCCATGATGTCATTCTCCTTGGAAAAAAAATAAATAAATAAATAAAAAAGTGACACAGAGTGGAATTATGAGCAGAAAAATGGACTTCTGGAGTCAAATGGACTTGAATTTGAATAGCAGCTCAGTCATTGCCTAGTGGGGGAACACAGACAAGATTTTTCACTTCTCTTTAAGCATTAATGCTTTTTACTCCAAAACATTATTTGCATACCAAACTGAATTACTTTATAGGGTCATGGTGGTAATTGAATAAAACAACATACATACAACTCTCTATCACAATGCTGAAATATGGTAGGCAATCCCATTTTTTCCTGGAGCCTTGTTTGTATTAATAATAATATGCCATATTCTTGAGTACTTATTATGTGCCAGGCACAGTGATAACTACCTTAATTGTTGGAGTAGATATGGTCAATTGTCTTTCCTGTGTTCATGCTTCTGTATTAACAGACTCCTAAATTTTGTGCCTGGCTTAAGAGCTACTTTTCTTAGTTTGTCTTGAAGAGCCATATGACAAAGTTCTGGCTAAAGACTTAGATTGAGAAGTCTGCTAAAGATTTCTGGGGAAGTCCTGCTTCTCCCTAGTTTCTTCTGTTTTCTACCTGAAGTGCATATGTGAAGACTGAGTGGAGCAGCCTTTCAGTTCCCGTCAGGCCACCACGGGGATGCAAGCCTCATATAAAGGACAATGGAGCAGGAGGATAGAAGGAGCCTGGCACATCTGTGCCAACCCTGAAATGCCTACCTATAGGCTGAGTTTGTGAAATACATTTCATCCATTGGGTGAAACTTTGTAAATGGATTTTATATATATGCAGCCAAATTCAATCCCTAAGAAATACATATGCATTATCTTATTTATTATTCTGATCACATTTTTGACATTATTATCAAATCCATTTTATATTAAAGATATGGAGACAGGTTAATCAACCTGCCCAAGGTAACATATGATACACCTAGGAAGTAAAATAGAGATCTAAATCCATGCTTTAACCAGTAAAATATGAAGTCGGGATGAGAGTGTTTCTTCCATGGCCTTTCTAACTACTTCACAAATCTTTGATTTTATCTTTTTATCCTACAAACTTGTTCTGATCATTTTGTATTTTTGTTAAATCCTCCTGAAATTCTTCCAGACTGTAAATCTATTGGAAAATGTTTGAGCTTACGTGGAATTTTTGGCATCACCTAACTGTCTGATCCTGACCCTAGTCTGGATCATTTAACATTTAACATTTAACTCTCTGATCATTTAACAAATGGCATGGTTTGAGTGGATGATCTCTAAAGTCCTTCTATTTCTAGTTGCCTGTGACTCTGAAGGTACTATTTAGCCAATTTTTAACTAGTCAGGTAACTGATAATTGAATTTTTATTTTTTCTAGTTCATATCATGTATCCAGTAGGTATTGAATAAATATTAATTGATGGTTATAGTAGAGACAATGCAACCTTTTCCTGATTTTTTATGTTTTCTTCAAATCATTATCTTTTTATTCTTTCTATTTCCACCCAAAGCCTAATATCTCATTAGGAGATTTGGAAGACCTGATCCAGTCAAGATCAAAGACCACTGCTTCAGTCAGGTCAGAATCAAAGAGAACAAATCAAAGGCTCTAAAACATAATATTTGGGGGGAAAATACAAGTTACTCATTGGGTGAAAGAATGGTTTTGGCATATGGATTCAGAAAAACAATCTTCAAATAAGAAAGAGCAAACCAAAACAACTTTAGTTTGAAAGGAGAGGTAAGGTGATATTAAGAGGAAGTGGGGAGGATATGTGTTATTTTTGAAGCACTTTAGAAAAATAAGAGAGGGGAGCCAAGATGGCCGAATAGGAATAGCTCCAGTCTACAGCTCCCAGCGTGAGCAATGCAGAAGAGAGGTGATTTCTGCGTTTCCAACTGAGGTACCGGGTTCATCTCACTGGGGAGTGCTGGAAAGTGGGTGCAAGACAGTGGGTGCAGCACACTGTGTGTGAGCTGTAGCAGGGCGAGGCATCGCCTCACCTGGGAAATGCAAGGGGTCAGGGAATTCCCTTTCCTAGTCAAAGAAAGGGGTGACAGACGGCACCTGGAAAATCAGGTCACTCCCACCCTAATACTGCGCTTTTCCAATGGGCTTATCAAATGGCACACCAGGAGATTATATCCCACACTTGGCTCGGAGGGTCCTACACCCACGGAGCCTCGCTCATTACTAGCACAGCAGTCTGAGATCAAACTGCAAAGTGGCAGCGAGGCTGGGGGAGGGGCGCCCGCCATTGCTCAGGCTTCATTAGGTAAACAAAGCAGCCGGGAAGTTCAAACTGGGTGGAGCCCACCAGAGCTCAAGGAGGCCTGCCTGCCTCCATAGGCTCCACATCTAGGGGCAGGGCACAGACAAAAGACAGCAGTAACCTCTGCAGACTTAAATATCCCTGTCTGACAGCTTTGAAGAGAGTAGTTGTTCTCCCAGCACGCAGCTTGAGATCTGAGAACAGGCACACTGCCTCCTCAAGTGGGTCCCTGACCCTTGAGAAGCCTAACTGTGAGGCACCCCCAGTAGGGGCGGACTGACACCTCACATGGCTGGGTACTCCTCTGACACAAAACTTCCAGAGGAATGATCAGGCAGCAGCATTTGCGGTTCACCAATATCCGCTGTTCTGCAGCCACTGCTGCTGATACCCAGGCAAATAGCGTCTGGAGTGGAGCTCCAGTAAACTCCAACAGACCTGCAGCTGAGGGTCCTGACTGTTAGAAGGAAAACTAACAAACAGAAAGGACATCCACATCAAAAACCCATCTGTACATCAACATTATCAAAGACCAAAGGTAGCTAAAACCACAAAGATGGAGAAAAAACAGAGCAGAAAAACTGGAAACTCTAAAAATCATAGTGCCTGTCCTTCTCCAAAGGAATGCAGCTCCTCATCAGCAATGGAACAAAGCTGGATGGAGAATGACTTTGACGAGTTGAGGGAGGAAGGCTTCAGAAGATCAAACTACTCCAAGCTAAGGGAGGAAGGTCGAACCAGTGGTAAAGAAGTTAAAAACTTTGAAAAAAAATTAGATGAATGTATAACTAGAATAACCAATACAGAGAAGTGCTTAAAGGAGCTGATGGAGCTGAAAGCCAAGGCTCAAGAACTACATGAAGAATGCAGAAGCTTTAGGAGCTGATGCAATCAACCGGAAGAAAGGGTATCAGTGATGGAAGATGAAATGAATGAAATGAAGTGAGAAGGGAAGTTTAGAGAAAAAAGAATAAAAAGAAACAAACAAAGCCTCCAAGAAATATGGGACTATGTGAAAAGACCAAACCTACATCTGATTGGTGTACCTGAAAGTGATGGGGAGAATGGAACCAAGTTGGAAAACACTGTGCAGGATATTATCCAGGAGAACTTCTCCAATCTAGCAAGGCAGGCCAACATTCAGATTCAGGAAATACAGAGAATGCCACAAAGATACTTCTCGAGAAGGGCAACTCCAAGACACATAATTGTCAGATTCACCAAAGTTGAAATGAAGGAAAAAATGTTAAGGGCAGCCAGAGAGAGAAAGGTCGGGTAACCCACAAAGGGAAGCCTATCAGACTAACAGCAGATCAATCAGCAGAAACTCTATGAGCCAGAAGAGAGTGGGGGCCAATATTCAACACTCTTAAAGAAAAGAATTTTCAACCCAGAATTTCATATCCAGCGAAACTAAGCTTTATAAGTGAAGGAGAAATAAAATACTTCACAGACAAGCAAATGCTGAGAGATTTTGTCACCACCAGGCCTGCCCTACAAGAAGAGCTCCTGAAGGAAGCACTAAACATGGAAAGGAACAATTGGTACCAGCCACTGCAAAAACATGCCAAATTGTAAGGACCATCAAGGCCAGGAAGAAACTGTATCAACTAACGAGCAAAATAACCAGCTAACATCATAATGACAGGATCAAATTCACACATAACAATACTAACCTTAAATGTAAATGGGCTAAATGCTGCAATTAAAAGGCACAGACTGGCAAATTGGATAAAGAGTCAATACCCATCAGTGTGCTGTATTCAGGAAACCCATCTCACATGCAGAGACACACTTAGGCTCAAAATAAAGGGATGGAGGAAGATCTACCAAGCAAATGGAAAACAAAAAGAAGGCAGGGGTTGCAATCCTAGTCTCTAATAAAACAGACCTTAAACAAACAAATACCAAGAGAGACAAAGAAGGCCATTACATAATGGTAAAGGGATCAATTCAACAAGAAGAACTAACTATCCTAAATATATATGCACCCAATACAGGAGCACGCAGATTCATAAAGCAAGTCCTGAGTGACCTACAAAGTGACTTAGACTCCCACACAACAATAATGGGAGATTTTAACACCCCACTGTCAACATTAGACAGATCAACGAGACAGAAAATTAACAAGGATATCGAGGAATTGAACTCAGCTCTGCACCAAGCGGACCTAATAGACATCTACAGAACTCTCCACCTCAAATCAACAGACTATACATTCTTTTCAGCACCACACTACACCTATTCCAAAATTGACCACATAGTTGGAAGTAAAGCACTCCTCAGCAATTGTAAAAGAACAGAAATTAGAACAAACTGTCTCTCAGACCACAGTGCAATCAAACTAGAACTCAGGATTAAGAAACTCACTCAAAACTACTGAACTACATGGAAACTGAACAACCTGCTCCTCAATGACTACTGGGTACATAATGAAATGAAGGCAGAAATAAAGATGTTCTTTGAAACCAACGAGAACAAAGACACAACATACCAGAATCTCTGGGACACATTCAAAGCAGTGTGCAGAGGGAAATTTATAGCACTAAATGCCCACAAGAGAAAGCAGGAAAGATCTAAAATGGACACCCTAACATCACAATTCAAAGAACCAGAGAAGCAAGAGCAAACACATTCAAAAGCTAGCAGAAGGCAAGAAATAACTAAGATCAGAGCAGAACTGAAGGAAATAGAGACACAAAAAACACTTCAAAAAATCAATGAATCCAGGAGCTGGTTTTTTGAAAAGATCAACAAAATTGATGGACCACTAGCAAGACTAATAAAGAAGAAAAGAGAGAAGAATTAAATAGACGCAATAAAAAACAACAAAGGGGATATCACCACTGATTGCACAGAAATACAAACTACCATCAGAGAATACTGTAAACACCTCTATGCAAATAAACTAGAAAATCTAGAAGAAATGGATAAATTCCTCGACACATACACTCTCCCAAGACTAAACCAGGAAGAAGTTGAATCTCTGAATAGACCAATAACAGGCTCTGAAATTGAGGCAATAATTAATAGCTTACCAACCAAAAATAGTCCAGGACCAGATGGATTCACAGCCGAATTCTACCAGAGGTATAAGGAGGACCTGGTACCATTCTTTCTGAAACTATCCAATCAATAGAAAAAGAGGGAATCCTCCCTAATGCATTTTATGAGGCCCACATCGTCCTGATACCAAAGCCTGGCAGAGACACAACAAAAAAAGGGACTTTTAGACTAATATCCTTGATGAACATTGATGCAAAAATCCTCAATAAAATACTGGCAAACAGAATCCAGCAACACATCAAAAAGCTTATCCACCATGATCAAGTTAGCTTCATCTCTGGGATGCAAGGCTGGTTCAACATACGAAAATCAATAAACATAATCCAGCATCTAAACAGAACCAAAGATAAAAACCACATGATTATCTCAACAGATGCAGAAAGGGCCTTTAACAAAATTCAACAACACTTCATGCTAAAAATGCTCAATAAATTAGGTATTGATGGGATGTATCTCAAAATAATAAGAGCTATCTATGACAAACCCACAGCCAATATCATACCAAATGGACAAAAACTGGAAGAATTCCCTTTGAAAACTGGCACAAGACAGGGATGCCCTCTCTCAACACGCCTATTCAACATAGTGTTGGAAGTTCTGGCCAGGGCAATCAGGCAGGAGAAAGAAATAAAGGGTATTCAATTAGGAAAAGAGGAAGTCAAATTGTCCCTGTTTGCAGATGACATGATTTTATATCTAGAAAACCCCATTGTCTCAGCCCAAAATCTCCTTAAGCTGATAAGCAAGTTTAGCAAAATCTCAGGATCCAAAATCAATGTGCAAAAATCACAAGCATTC
The DNA here is from genome assembly GCF_009828535.3 of Hylobates moloch. Lineage (NCBI taxonomy): Eukaryota > Metazoa > Chordata > Mammalia > Primates > Hylobatidae > Hylobates > Hylobates moloch. The sequence continues at coordinate 17,946,852 of NW_026652286.1, forward strand.
TTATACACCAATAACAGACAAACAGAGAGCCAAATCATGAGTGAACTCCCATTCACAATTGCTTCAAAGAGAATAAAATACCTAGGAATCCAACTTACAAGGGATGTGAAGGACCTCTTCAAGGAGAACTACAAACCACTGCTCAATGAAATAAAAGATACAAACAAATGGAAGAACATTCCATGCTCATGGGTAGGAAGAATCAATATTGTGAAAATAGACATACTGCCCAAGGTAATTTATACATTCAGTGTCATCCCCATCAATCTACCAGTTACTTTCTTCACAAAATTGGAAAAAACTACTTTAAAGTTCATATGGAACCAAAAAAGAGACAACATCACCAAGTCAGTCCTAAGCATAGAGAACAAAGCTGGAGGCATCATGCTACCTGACTTCAAACTATACTACAAGGCTATAGTAACCAAAACAGCATGGTTCTGGTACCAAAACAGAGATATAGACCAATGGAACAGAACAGAGCCCTCAGAAATGATGCCGCATATCTACAACTATCTGATCTTTGACAAACCTGACAAAAACAAGAAATGTGGATAGGATTCCCTATTTAATAAATGGTGCTGGGAAAACTGGCTAGCCATATGTAGAAAGCTGAAACTGGATCCCTTCCTTACACCTTATACAAAAATTAATTCAAGATGGATTAAAGACTTA